>NW_021167942.1:0-44209 GCF_004154835.1 Alternaria arborescens | reverse complement strand
TGTTTGTCTATATGCAGCGTTGTTTGTTGATAGGGGGGAGCTCTTTGTTGCTTTTCTCGCCTCCTTGGTTCGGTGCGGGGGGCTCCCGAGGCGGACGATTGTTCGTATGGGTGGGTTTGTGTGGGGGGTGGGGGGGGGGATTGTTCCACTCGCTAGTGTTTCTTTTCGTTTTTTGTTGCTTATGGCTAGTACCAAAGACCTCGTTGCTTGTTCGGGCTTTACCTGTAGAAGAAGGAAAGAGCTACTCTTGCTGTCAACACGCTTTCCGCAACTTCATAACGCATCGGGCTACACTAAATATATTATTTCCAGAAATCTCGATAGACCGATCTAGGCATCCGTTCGCCAGACCGCCACACCAAGCAGTCAAAATTCATGCCAGTATCACGACGCTGACTCTGGCTCTTTCATGCTACTCTTTCTGTTTTTCATCTTTTTTGCGTTGTATGCTAGTATGTTATGACATAAGTATGGATAATGAGTCAGGCATATCCAGTGATTCACTAAATATCATGGTTCTCAGATTTGTTCTACGGCAGAAGTAGCAATAGCGCCCGGGTTGTCCCCGAAAATGCTACAATGACGGCGGGTTCAGTCCATCGCTCGTTCTCTAGCGCTATGGCCATATTATCTATGATGATCATTTCTGTCTCAACCTTTTCCACTTCTTAAGACCCAACCTCGCTCTCATTCGTTTCTCCCGAGTAAACATCACAAGTCACACGCATATCCCTCGTCAGAAGGCGCAATACCATGGTCGTCATCTGGAGCGCGTTCAACATCTTCCAGGCGACCCAATTTGTTCTAGCAATTACGTTGAGTAGCTCGGCCTATACTCATCTGTTTCTCTGGCTGCGGCGCTCTGATCTTCCAAAATCCTCTTTCAATTGGGGGCAGCAATATCAGGACGAAGATGGAGAAGCTTCCAAAGAATCACTGCAATCATTTGCAGATCGTCTGCCGCGAGCGGCGTTTGCCCTGCATACTTTCATTGGTAGCTTAGCCTGTTTTGGGTTAATTGTGGTTGGCTCTTGCCATGGAACCTCGCTCGGCGGATTTCTCCAATTTGGCATATGGGTACCCTATTCCTTCCTTAGGTATACTCGAACCAAGGCTGACGTCAAGCTTCTAGATCAATCTAATGCTACAATCTGTGGCATTATTCACTGAATCATCTGCTCCACGCCGATTTCGTCAGGCAATTTGTGGAAGTATGAATTGCATCAACGTATCATGCGCCCTCCTCTTCGGTCTTTACTTTGGATTACCGGATTGGAGAACACTAGGAAACGAAGGGCGCATTCTCATGGCGGTTGGGTTTGTGTCAGCCCTGCTAGCATGTGTGTCTGGCTTGATGCTGCCACGCCGCCCGGACGTCTTCTGGAAAGGAATCCTGGTCGATAGACGATTCACGACCTCCGCGTTTAACATCTTTTTCTTTTCTTGGTCTCTATCAGCGTTACGCAGCTTGTCGACAGAACAGTCGCCAAGGATATACAACCTTCCTCAGCTCAATCACACAATACGCGCGCTACCTCTTTTGCAGCGCTTCCAGGACTACAGATCGCTTCGAAACGACAGTCGCTCACTCTGGAAAGATCTGTTTTCTATCAATTGGCGACAACTGGTTGTACAACTGAGCATGACAATTTTTGGATCTATCATCAGCTTTACGCCTCAAATGATGCTTCTTGGCATTCTTAGGGCCATGGAGCGAGATCCTGGCGGCGAAAGCAGACTTTCCATCACTGCTCCATGGGTTCTCGGTCTAGGTATGAGCATCATTTGTACCGCTTTGATGGACACAGGAACTATTTGGGTCTCAAGTGTAAACTTGGGAGTCAAAATGCAGAAGCAACTCACCATGCTTCTCTTCGATAAGATGCTCCGTGGCATCTCCACGGGATTGGAAGAATACGACGATGAAGACGATTCCGGAATAGCAGATCTGACAAGTGTGAACGTCATTAGTCTTGTCACTCTGGACACGCAGCAGATTGCAAACTGTATTCGAGACGTCTATCGAGGTTATGAGGCTGTCATCAAGTTGATCATTTCTGGATGGTTCATTCAGCAGCTCATGGGCTGGGAAAGTTTGCTAGCTAGCATCGTCATGGTTGTGTTGCTCTTCTTCGGCAACGTACTTGTTGCAAAGCAACATGCGCGTGATCAGATCGGACTCATGGAGGAAAAAGATCTTCGAGTGGCTGCCCTCACGGACGCTCTCGGAGGAGTTCGTCAAATCAAACTGTCCGGAACCGAGCAAAATTGGTTGACATATATCTCACAGTTGCGAGAGAAAGAGTTGGCAAGTCTATGGGCAGTAAACCGATGGAACATGGCTTCGAGCGCAATCTGCACCATGACCCCAATCATGCTTTCTGTGCTTGTCATTTCGATACATGTATACGTTACTGGACAGCTGAAGGCATCAACAGCTTTTACAAGTTTGTCTATCTTGGGCTCCATCAACAACACACTAGGAGCTATTCCGCAACTGCAAACCGGTTGGATACGCGCCTTGAACAGTTTGAGGCGGCTCGAAGACTACCTCTATGCACCTGACAAATGCTTTCCCTCGACTGATGACGACGAAATTAGTTTCCAGAATGCGACTCTTTGCTGGCATGGATCAAGTCCGGATGTGTTTTCCCTCAGAGATGTGACCTTATCTTTTCCCCGGGGCGATATAAGTATCATCGAAGGGCCCAGCGGATCTGGAAAGAGCTTGTTGTTGGCCGCAGTTCTTAGCGAGTGCGAATTGGTTGCTGGTAGCGTCACAAAACCCTCTGTCGCCACCCATGCGCCAACAACCGCAGGACGCTCTTGGTCTCTGAATTCGTCTATCGCGTACGTCGGACAGGCTCCTTGGATTGAAGCTGGTACAATCATGGACAACATTACTTTTGGCTTCCCGATGCAAGCAAGGCGTTTTAGTACGGTACTTCATGCTTGTGCTCTCGAAACAGATCTAGCAGCTTTGAAGGATGGCGACCAGACCGAAATTGGACCGCACGGAGTGAACCTGAGCGGTGGACAACGCTTACGCATCACACTTGCACGCGCCCTCTATTCTCCCGCCGCTATCCTAGTTCTGGATGATATCTTCAGCGCTATTGACGCCCACACAGCTCTTCATATAGCGCAGAACGTTCTAGGCGGCTCCCTTATCCAAGGTCGTACTGTTATCTTGGCCTCACACCATCCTTCTCTCTACATGCCCTACGCAGACTATATCGTATCGCTATCCAGTGGAGGCCAGTACGAATGCAGGTTCACAGAACGTTGTGGCCTCACCAAGCCACAGGAAACTGTTTACACGACAAACGAGATGATACCGAGACGTCGTCGTGCATCAACTAAGACGGCTGCATCAAGACATGCTCGCAAACCTTCTGTCTTTTCGGTGGCTTCCATTGAGCCATTCCCAATGACTGAGTGTACAGATGCCACGGAAGTTTACCGATATGTCGAAGAAGAGCAAGAACAAACCTCTGGATCGCAACACAAGACCTTGATACAGTATTTGCAGTCCATAGAACATGCTTGGTATCTCCCTCTTGCGTTACTAGCTTATGCGAGCTACGTGGGTATGCTCGTAGGACAGGTATGTCACGCCGTCCGATAAAGATTACATTGAGACTGATGCACAATAGTCATGGTGGATCGCCCGTTGGGTACAACAGGACGAACGAACGACCCACAACTCACCCAATCCAGGTCGTGAGAACGAAACCAGCCTTGTATGGTACCTGAGTGTATATGTCACACTCGCAATAACGTCGTGTGTCTTCGGTATAGGCCAGAACTATTTAACGTACTGTTGTGCGTTGAATGCATCAAGACGTCTATTCGACATGCTTTTGAATGCCGTCCTGCGTGCGCCAATGGACTTTACCGAACGGAATCCACTGGGCCGGATAATGAATCGTTTCACAAGCGATACAGCCATCCTCGATGAACAGATTGGTCAAATCATCGGCGGCGCCTTGACAAGCGCCTTGGTGTTGCTTTCTATTTTCGGAGTGAGCATTACCGTCAGCAGATGGATACTACCCATGTCAATTCCGATGCTTCTGTTGTGCGCATACAGTGCTAACCAGTTCCTCCGAGTGGCTCGCAAACTGAAGCATCTTGACAACATAAGCCGAAGTCCAGTCCTGGAGGGCTTTTGCTCTACGATGGATGGATTGCCCACTATCCGGTCTATGCTGCTGCAAGAAAGATACACGACTAAGTTTGCAACCCTGGTAGACGACAACACACGAGCGCTTTTGAACCTTTGGCTTATCAACTCTTGGTTTGGATGTCGCATGGCGTTGATTGGGTCAGCTTTCGTCACCATGGCTAGCCTGGTTATCGTCTTAATGCCCGGTACCACAGTCGCCATGACAGGCTTCGCACTAGGATTCTTGATCCGCTACACAGACAACATCTGTACATTTGTTCGAAACTTTGGTAGTCTTGAGCTTGCACTCACTAGCACCAGTCGCGTCATTGAGTATACGAATATTCCTAGCGAGAACTATAGTGGCGGGCGCGTGCCACCTGCGGCCTGGCCGGAAGAGGGTCGTGTTCGCATTTCCAACCTGGTCATTCGGCACGCACCCCATCTGCCTCCTGCACTGAATCAGATCAGTTTTGAAATCGGACCTAATGAACGGGTGGGGGTTGTCGGTCGCACGGGTGCAGGGAAGTCAACCCTCGCCATGGCCTTCTTTCGTATACTTGAGGCAGAACAGGGCTCCATCACTCTTGACGGCATGGACATAGCGGACGTGGCTCTACAGCAGCTTCGCCAGCGTCTTTCGATAATCACGCAGGACCCGCACCTCTTCCCCGGTACTGTACGCTCAAACCTGGATCCTTTTGGTACTCATGACGATACGGATCTTCTTCACGCTTTGGGCCGAGTTCACTGGCCCGGCTCGGATGATTGGTTCAGCGAACAAGCTGATATGGTGTCTGGTTCGGGACTATTTTCAGATGCTGATTCCGTCGTCCCTAGCCTCCAACACGCGACGTCGATCCAGGGTCCCTCACTACTCTACCAACCCATTCTCGATGGGGGAGAGAACCTCTCTCAAGGTCAACGTCAACAACTTAGTCTTGCGCGCGCTATTGTAGATCGCTCGAAGCTTCTCATTCTCGACGAAGCAACATCTTCCATGGATCCCGACACGGATGCGTCGATTCAAAAGTCCATACGTGAACTCTCCACTTGTGGATTTGCATCTATGCTTGTTATCGCGCATCGCATAAGCACGGTCATGGACTTTGATAAGATCATCGTTTTAGACAAAGGAGTTGTCGTGGAGTCGGGTAGTCCTGAAGATTTGCTAAGGCTTCCTGGAGGATATTTTAGAGGTCTAGTTGAAAATTCTAAAGGGACGGATGAATAGCTTTGATTGGAAAAGATAGTATCTGAAGACGGGATGGCTCAAAGTACGATAATGCAAGGATTCGCACGAGGATGCGATCCACTGTTTGGTGATAGAAGGCAGATCGAGCGCTGGTAGCTTGCCGAAGAGTAATTGGGCGTTCTAGGTCACAAAAGCATGCGTAGTAATAGAAGAATATCCTCCTCTTCGACACCAAGGAGTGCAATGCAGTCCCGTCACGCGGTTGGGGCTAATCACATTCAATCACGCAAAATGATCACTCAAACACCCAAATCCACAAGACAAACCTCTCATATTCTTACACATATATTCTCGCACCATCTGGTACTTTAGCTTTTCGCGCACCACTATGTATCGCCCGCCCAATGGGTATCATGCATACCCCCCAGATCCATAACCCATGCTATGCCTTGTCCTGTGTAAAACACTCCAGAAGAGGAGAAAAAAAAGACAAAACGCCCTCGCTATGCATACAAGTGTTTTATATGATACAACCCTCGGACCTCAGACGGACAAGTAACCATGGAGAGACCACACGGAACAAGGGACCGTCCTAATCCGACAACTCAATAGCGTCGTCCTCGGTAGCCCCCGGTTTCTCGTTGCCGGCTAGACCCTCGCTACCACCATCTTCTTCTTCCTCATCATCATCGTCATCCTCATCTTCCTCATCAAAAGACTCTAGCTCCTCCTCGACCTCGTGCTCGTCCTCATCAACCTCCTCTTCGTCAAGCTCAGAGTCCTCATCATAATCAAGCAACTCTTCATCTTCCTCGCCATCATCGAGCATCTCAGAATCCGCGTCTTGCTCTGCTTCTTGATCGTAGTACTCTTCCTTTTGCTCATGTTGCTGCTTGGAGAGACAAGTAGTATACTGAGCACCAGGATACGAGTCCGTAGTACCAAAGTGGTTGTTGTACGACTCAAGTTCATCATCTTCTTGATCAGTCATAATAGCGTTGTTGTCGATTAGAAGAGAATCCCCATTGACAGCCTGGAAATTGCTGGCTGACATGAAATCACCAGTGTACTGTTCTTGCTTGAAGCCCATCGGCTGGGTCTTCGCCTGTTGATTGTACGAGACCTGCGTCGGTATCGGCGAAGAGATATCCAGAGGCTCTGTACTAGCAGGTCGAGTGCTAGCAGGTGACTTGCTAAGACCCTGTTCAATCCTGTAGGCACGAACGGCTTCTGCACCCTGGCCGTAGAGGTGGCGGGGTACAAAGCGGCTCGCGCGATCCCAGTACGCTGGACGGCTCTTTGTCGAGGTGCTGGTGCGGAGCGTATTACCGTACGTAGATGTACCGTATGTAGAGTGCTGGCTTTGCGATGCAGAGAGGCCAAGGTTAGGTACACTACGACTCCAGTCGTGTTGGACGTTTGACGCAGAGGCGGAGGCAGACGTGAGACCCCTAGCTCGTGCGATGAGCTGGCTGGCATTACCATCAAAAGATTCCCTTCGATACATGGACCTGCTAGGGGTAAACGAAGGTGGTGGCATCTCGGCCTTTGAGTTTGCCAGCGTCTGCCGGGCCCTTGCAATGAGACTGCTTGTCGAATCATGGAATGAAGACCGTCCGTTGAAAGATACTGCGCCGTTGAAGGACTGAGTAGGTGATACTGAGGATGCTGACCTTCTGAAAGACTCCTTGATGGCTTCGACACGAGCACGCTGCTCCTCAAGCATAGTCTTCGGTGCGGACTGCTCCTGGTGCTCTGGCGCAGGAGAATCCGGTGATAGCTTGGGTCGCTTGGATTCGATCAGTTTTGGCTTTTCTTCGTCCGATGAGCCAAAGTCAAAACTGCGCTTGCGGTGCTTGCTTGGATCGATGCCTCTAGCCCGTAGCCTGAACCAATCAGTCTCGGTTCGGTCTACGGGTGCATTTGCAACTGCTTGTTGATAGGCGTGCGAGTACGCGGAAATCGATGTGCTAGCGTTGCTTGTGTTCTTGTCGAATGTAGCCTCAGGAGCCGTGTTGTTGGCCGGCGTTGGTGCCGGTTTAGTCGGGCTTACACCATTTGTCTCGGAAGCTTGAGCCTGGTGACGTTCTTGGGTTCGCTTGGCACGCCGACTGTTCTGGGGAGCCACAGATTGCTTCCAAGACGATCGTCCTTCTGGTGGCACCACTGTTGAGGCCTTACCGTTCGAGACCACCGGTTGTACTGGTGCAGGCGTGTCTGCAAGTTGCTCTTCTCCCCCAACCTCTACCTTCGCTCGCTGTTCCTTCAATCGTTTCCTCCTCTCCCGTGCCTTTTGCAGCCGTCTCTTCTTCTCTGCCGCTGCCATCATCTTGGCCAAACCTGCTCGCTTCAACTCTTCCAAGTATTTTTCGTACTTCCGGTCTACCATCGCCACCCTCTTCTCCATTTCTACCGTCATCATAGCCACCCTGGCCATGTTCATGATATCGTTCTCGACAAACTGCATTATCAATCCTTCCTGTGGGTTAAACATTACATCCGCCGTGAGCGCATGCAACGCTGCGTCCTTCTCCCGTATCCGTGCTGCGTGCGCCTCCTCCTCTTGTAGTTTACGTTGCCTTGCCTGTCGTGCCAACTCTTCTTGCTGTTCGCGGGCTTTTCGCTCTCGCTCCGCCTGCGCTTGTCGTTGTTGTGCAGCGGCAGCCTCCGCCGCCTCCTGCTGTCGCCTCTGCTCTGCTTCTTTCGCCTGCTTCGCCTGTTGTGCTTCCCGTACGCGCTGGCGTGCCTCGTCCTCCTTTCGTTGCTTCTCAGCAGCTTCCTGTTTCGCCTGCTCCGCCTTCTTTATTTCCTCGTCTTGTGAAGATGTCTCAGCTGGCGGTGGTGATCCAGCAGGAGTGAAGGAAAATCCTTCCTGTCGTAGTCCATTTGCAGGGGTGGAATTGAATGACGATCCAGTAAAGTTGAAAGCGGAAGCAAGCTTAGGCGTAGTTGTAGGGGCTGATACTGCGGGTTCAGGGACAGAAGCTTCTGGTTGAGTTTGAGGTTTAAGTTGTGAGGGTGCGAACGATCCGGACATGAACGGATTTGCAGGAGTTGGAGGTGTCGTAGACTGAGGCTGTGAGGCGTTGCTCTTCAAAAAAGGGTTCGCGGGGGTCGTTGATGTTGTTGACTCTGACTGCGTAGCATTGTTGAACTTGAGAAATGGGTTTGCAGCAGTCTGTCGTGTAGATTCCGACTGCGCAGTGTTGTTCTTCAGGAAAGGGTTCCCTGGCGATGTCGAAGGAGGAAATGGATTGACGTTCTTTTGCAGGAATGGGTTGGGCTTCGCTTCCGCAGGTTGCGCGAATTGGATGTTGTTCTTTGAAGGATCGAAGAGGCCAGGCTGGATTGCTTTCGCAAACGGATTTGGAGATGTTGTAGAAGCGCCATTAGGCTGGAAGGGAGACGCGGCCGGATTGTAGCCAAAGTTGCCGACGGAAGATTTCGTCTCCATAGCCTGTTGCTTGAAGACGTTGGTCGTCTCCGGAACGAACAGCGAAGATTGGTCATCCATCTGCTGAGCTTGCGCAGTAGACAAACCACCCTTCTTGGCCTCCTGGACGGTCAAGCCTGCAATAACAGCTGACAATGGGCGGCCACATCGCTTTACCTCGACAATCGTTTCGGAGAAGAACTGAGGCTTGACATCGGCTTTCGGAAGCACGTCAGCTTTTCGGTTGAAGTTCTTTTGCTTGATATCCATAAAAGTACGGCCTTCCTCGTTGACCTCGAACACGAAGCCGTGCGCCTCACAAAACTCCACGGCTTCTTTTTCGGTATCCATACCAAGAACTTCCCTCAGCTTGTCCGTTGTCCAAAACTCGACGGGGACTTGATGCCTGTACAGACCGACCCGATAACAACGCCATACTACATCAAGCACAACGTGGCGGACCCTATTGAAAGATATAGCCGCAGCACATGCCATGAGATATGACACCCTTGGCGACTTGACCAGATCCCAGAATCGCTTCCAGTTGGACTGGCACTGCACGAAGCTCTTGTAGTTGTTATGAATGATGATGGTTTTGAGGAGGCGGAAGATCTCTAAAGCGGTCTGCACTCGTGGGTTGTTTCGTAGGTCGCTAGGTAGACGATGGAGTTCATTCTCAAGCTGGGTACTGGCGTAGATGGGGGCTAGAATCAGTCGGTATGCCCAGAATTCGGCTTCGCATTCTGATATGATGTTGGCCCGTCGGTTGTCCGCATATCGCTCTTTAAGTGAGATGAGCGTCTGGTTCAGCTGCTCGACGTCTTGTTGATGCGAGTAATCGTCCTTTGTACTCCGTGCCATGTGGTGGGCCGAAAGCATATAGAACCGGGCGCTGTACTCGAGGGATGTGAGCAGTATGGCGATGTCGGCTCTGTTTTCGATGCGTTGCGTCCGGAGATCTTTTCGAATGGCTCGCGTGCGGTCCCAGAGCCATGAGTGAAGGAATTGGAAGTCATCTTCATCTAGGCGTCCGTACAAGTATTTGAGGGTTCTCTGCAGAAATTAAATCACGAACATGTATAGACTGCTGCTAACTTACCAAGCAAGTTGGCGGCGACCGAATCTCCGAGACCAGCTCCACGTCCATGCCTGCCGCTGAGCGTGCATATGCCTTGACCATGCGCGACTCGTCTGCGATGCGTTGACTACGGGACGGTAGGTGTTGGGTCTCGGGTGTACATTCTGGCGCCTTGACATCCAGTTCGACTATGCGACGCACGCGCTCGTATTCTGGACACATCTCCTGGCACAAGCCGTACAGCTTGACGGAATCGACCAGACGCATTTGGCCCTCTGGGTTCATCAGGCCGTCGCGAATGAACTTTTCGCGTATCTTGGGGCGCTCCGCTTTAATCTATGACTGTCAGTACTGAACAGCTGCGGAGATATCCATAGTCCTTACGTGTTGTAGTCGCTTCTGGTATTCGTGGGGCGCAAACGATGGCGTGCTCGACGCGCCGAAGTGGCTTGTATTAGAAGAGTTCCTATAAGAGTCATGTTAGAGTAGGCCGCGAGCGGCCGTGGGAGGCCCTCGTCTGGTATGCATCGCAACGATGGCGGTGGTGTAGTATGCTCCTGGTGACGGCGCCATCGGTCCGCCCGCGCCCTGTGCTAAGGTCAGAGTGGGTATGCAGACTTACGAATTGCTGTGGTTGTTCTTCGCATCCGCGCTCCGTCCTCGTCCCTGTCCGGGTGTGTATAGGCCTTGCGCCGGTCGCTCCTCGTTTTGCGCATTGTTTCTACCGCGCGCGCGATTGGCATTGAAATTGTTGCCGCCTTTTGGACCGCGTCCCCGATCGCCTCCGCCGCCATTCTTTCCGCCTCGTGGTGTCGCCATGGTCGCGACTCTGTCACGAAAGGTGTTAGTTCGCGATCAATCCACGTCAACGTCACGGCCGGTGTGCATGCGACAAAGAGGTTTGGTGCGGGCGAGCGTTTGGCAGTCGTGATTTGGGCTGCTTGGCCGAGTCGGGTTGGATGCGACTGGCGGTTGCTGCTGAATGCAACAAAGGCCCATGAATGTCGCGAACAAGAGAAGCCGTGAGCTCAGAGCCCGGGCCCGTGACGCGGTCGGGCGCCTTGGCATACGTGTGGCTGGAGCCCCGAGTCTCCGCCCTTAGTTTCACACTTCCGCCTGCAACTCTCTCCTCAGCGCCACTTCACCCGGAACTTCACGCATAGCATCCATGTCTTTGATTCGATATCTTGATTCGATATCTAACATACCCGAAATACTGTTCATAACCATGTTTTGTGTCCACATGTCTTTCCCACCACTCATTTACCGTTGCATGGCTATCGACCACCCACACAAGCTGGCCATCTCCCCACATCCTCTTCCATAAAGACCAACTACCCCAAGCTTTTGTACAACGCCTTCTAGCAAGAACAGTCCCAAACCTAGGAAACTCGCCTGGTATCCAATTATCTCCTCCACTAGGCAGCCATGAACTTTTGTACCGGCGTCGTTGCAATGCAGTCGTGAGCGTCGTGAGCGGCGTGACGTCGTATGGGGTATATTGCAAGACGCGGGCGATCGAGAAAGGTAAAGCCAAGAAAAACGCACCGAAACATGTTCCAGCGAGTGTGCCGAAGCATCCAGCATGGCAGGGTACCAAGTCGCTGTGCTGGAACAGAAGCTCAATAGACGTGGCAGCAATACAAGACGAGAAGGAGAACGTTACATTCGTGAGTCGTTTCGAGGACATGACAACTAGCAACAAAAGGACCAAGACACAATCATGTAGGCAAATGCGACAGATGCACGCTAAGTCGCAAGCAGTTAATAGAGAGAAGCTTCTGGTTGACAGCTGATGCTGTTCACAGTAGGTAAACCATCGAAGAATCGCGGGACAAACACGTCATGATAAACAGGAAATCCAGCGCTGCTTTCGAACGTTGAAATTTCAGCTTGAGGATGGTAGGCTGGGAACATGGAGAACGGCTGCTCGTATCCAGATGTGGTCGCTGGGATTATGTCGGATCGGCGGACACCCTGTTGGGGCTGTGGGATATGATGGTAACTTGGAAGACCGTTTGGGTACTGCATTGATTTGTCGTAATCAAAGTTACTGTGGCATGAAAACCGACCCTGGTACGGTACATGGTCGGCCAGCTTGACGTCCAAATCCATGTTGTCGCCCACGTGACAAGCGTGCATCGACTGACCAAAGGAAGAGTTGAGTGTTGTGGAGCTGCCCACATGCATGTGTTGTAGGTGCGGAGCTGGATCTCCATGACTTGGAGCTTGCGCCTGTTGTCGCGGCTCTCGAACCTGTCCCTCTATTCGCACATGCGACTCGGTTGCGGTGTTGTCGACCCCGGTGTCGTGGCCAGATTCGTGGGCGTCATACGCTGTTCTTGATGCTGGCCTTGTCCTGGTCTGTCGAACACGCTTCCTAGGGGCGGGAGCCTGCCGTGGTGGTCTCGTAAGTGGCTGCCAGGTCACATGTATGCCTATACCAGGATCCCGATTGTTTGTACCTTCATAGAGGGTATACCTCGCAAAATGTTCCTGGTATGATAGTGCGATGTCGAAAAGATTCGGTATGATGTCGCCCAGAGCTCGCCCTTGCATCCTCTCACTAAACGCAGAACCTTTGGACGAGGAGAACTGATCCGGTGGTGTTGTTTCTACGGCATAGTGCGCTGCATTCCTGAGCCTGGTGACCCAGTCCATGTTACGCTTGCCCACGTCGATATTGCGGTGCTGGAGCATGAGATCGACTGCTAATGTCAAGAGTCCTGTAAAGAGTTAGTTGGCATCCGATCGCGAACAGGAATGACAGCTTACCATCTTTGTCCAGGTGAGAGGGCTCTTCATAGGGCACATCCCGGGGCCACCAAGGTGGGGTACATTTCTGAGGCTGTTCATTAGGCAACTTCTTGTGATATGGGCCGAACCGGGTCAAACGCTTCGGCTCCAGTAGCTTGACCCAAGCCGTGACGATAGGCCGTACTGGCTTCATGGTAAGTTCGTCCAGCCGTTTTCGGAAGAAGCGCTTGAGCTCTTTCACGTCGCCAATGTAGAAGGTGTGAGACTTTGCGGCTGGCACACTGACATCTCTGTCGTCGCATTGTTCGTCATTCCCGTCGTCGCTAGGCTGCCGAGCCACGGTTCGACTCAGGCGTCCTCTTGCTTGTGACCGAGTTCTCTTACGCTTCTTAGTCTGGCGTTCTCTCAACAGAGCTGGACCAATTAGCGAAGGGAACTTTCAGAGCAAGCACTCGATCTTACCCGGTACCTGGGATACGATAGACTGGCAGACTGGCGTCGCAACAGCCCTAGGCGATTCTGCCGGATGGGGAGGTTCCTGCAACTGTGCTGGGCCGTTGAATAGATGTTCGAAGCCGGGGATTGGCTTAAAGACGCGCTCTTCACGACCGTCAGGCGAGATGACCTTCCAACAGCCGATGGGTGTCGGGATGGCGACAGCCTCCTCTGGTTCGTCCTGCTTGACGGTGGCTTCGATAGCTTGCGAGGATATTGCCTGAAGGCGTCAGCATATATGCCCATCGTTATTACCGATTATACCAGGCGTATGCCGGTCCCGGTTGTTTGGGTCACGGCAGCCGCTAAATGTGGCGCCATCCGCTGGAAGCGCAGGAGCGAGCCGAAACCTTATCAACTCCCCGAGACATGAAAAAGAAACAACACTCACAGACGACTTCCCAAACTCATCGCCACCATGAACCATCGCCCAAGAGTCTGCCCCACGTCGGTCACCCGTCATGGCAGCGCCATCGCTCGTCTGCATCGGCTGCCGGTCCCTGGCGGGAGGGGCCGATGGGTCCACGGGCCGGAACTTCGCCATGCAGGTGGGTAATTATGGAGTTGCAGCTAACAGAGCCCACGAACTACTCGATGGAACGCCTCTACTAATATAAGAGCATATATCGTCGTCCTGTGGCGCTCGAGAAGAACAAAAAAGTAAGGACAGGCTGCCCATTAGTCAGTCGAATCCTATACCAAGCGGAAACCACCTCATTGGAGCAACAATCGAGGCGAAATGAATGGTCAAGATCGGGATGATCGAGACGTGACTCGCTGAGCATGGTCCTGAGCTGCGCACACTTCGCTTAACATCTTGCGCTGGAATTGCTTACCGGAAAGAGCCAGATCCGGGCCAGATCCAACTTTTGGACGAACGAAAGATGCCCCTCTTCTTATTGCAGATCCGGGATAAGTCTGCGCTCGGTGTTGGGTTCAGTTATATCGCGAAGGTGTCACTACATCTACCATCGAAGAGACTCGACTAGTCACGATCTTCCTAGCGACTCCGAAGGTGTTTGGACGAGGTACCAGTAGCTATTTGGGGGAAGCTAGTTGCGCGACCAGGGGCGGGCGGTACTCCAGTCTGACTGGTTTTTGCGAATATTGTCCGCGCCGAAGTTGTGAACCTAAGCAGAGCCGCAGTATCTAGTGTAAAAAAGCAACGAATGAGCCCTCAATGGAACAACGATAATAGGACCGAATATATTGACCAGGCTCTCAGGTTATGAAGCAGGCCTCACTTCATTATAACAAGCCGTAGATCTGTCGACTCCTATCTCCTGCACACTGCACCTACCCTCACACGCATACATTCAGCGACGACAGGCGTCTTGACCTCTTCAAGCAAACACATAGAACACGTCGCATGGAACGCCTGTCCGCGGACAATGGACCAAGGGCTATAGTAGCCGTTGAGCGACAGGAGGCGTCGACCTGGGAGTCTGGATTAGGGCTTGTGGAGGTGTCTCTTGCGTCTTCCCACTCCCCCGAATGTACGCCGTAACTCTATTCAGAGACTCTGCGCTCCCATTGAGTAAACGTCGAATTGGAAAAGTGACCAGTTGCGGGACGGACAGGGATCCTGACGTTGTTCCGCATGAGTGTATACACACTAGTGCTGAAGCCTGTTCCGCGGAGTATACAGAGTCCTCGTGATCGATCCCATCTGAATGATGCCAATCTACGATTAGTAGTTCTGAACAGAAACCCTTTGAGAGATGATCACACGCTCGCCATCGCAGTAGACACAATTACATCAACGCCAGACTTCGCGCCCATATTGGTAGCAGCTGCAGCTTTCTCGACCCCACGTATACACATCCCACGCAAGCCATCAAGCTAGTCCACACTGCGATGAAATCTACGATGGTGTCTCGCCCAGGGCCAGAAGCCGTTTAGGCATCCAGATACCCCACGGCTTGCATCTATCCCTGTGATTGCCCTCACTGTTCTACTTTCGCTTACCACATTGCCGCCAGTCATAGCACGAATGTACAGCACGAGGCTTGCGCATCACATGTGGCAAGAGCGCTAAACAGATGTACCCGCGTCCCCGAACCACAGGAACAAAGCCCTCAAACAGCCGAAGGGTCTTCATCCTTACGACACTGCGTCCATTCTAGCGCCACGGGCTGCATCTAAACGAAGTACACAAGAATTCTTCACGGAATCCTTTCGATCTCGGTCAGGCCCGCGCGCGTCCATCCGCTTACCAGGCTATTGGCGAGAGATTGAAATCAATCTGGCTCGATACGTTTGATCGATACGATTTCATGCGAGTTGGCACAAGACAAGTTAGACAGGTTTTCCATCTCGCTAGTTATTTGCGCACAGTTGCTATACGTGATGGACTGATCTCTGCAGATTGCCGCACGATGCGTCTACCCTTCTGCTGTTTCACTCTCATCATGTGAAGACACTGACTCACAGACAACAATTCGTCGTGTCCACACGGCTTGCCCCTGAGCTCATGTCGTATCGAAGACCCAGACCCGGAACCCAGACTTCTTCCGCGCTACACTGGAATAGCATAGCGGAGATAACGTGCCACATCGTCGCACCACTTCTACCAAGACGGCTACGGGCCGCTAGCCTACAACTAAACCTACACTAGACGCATAACAGAACCATGCTCGAATACTGACCTGGACCTCGTAGCCAGTCACGCCACTGATCCTTCCTCACTAAGATCCGGCATATATGCGCCACTACGTAGAAGCGGAAGGTGATGTACTTTGTCAAAGGAAGCCGTGACACGCTGGTCTATACCACGGCGTCTCTGCCTCTCGTGTCAGCAAGGTAGCAAACGTCGCTTACACAAAGCCTCTGCACAACGCTTCGACGTCAAAAGATCGCCTGGGATTCCTTATTTGCACCAATTGACACCGATTATGAACGCCATGCTCTCGTGACGAGGACGCACGGGTACCGTAACGTGCCGCGAGATCCCTCCCATGTAGACGCCTATTGGGTCGGTAATCTTTCTCCAACGTGCGTTTCTGCGATGGCTATCTAGATGCTGAATAAGAGTGCATGACGTTCACCGCTAGATGACGATACACTGCGGCAACGGGGTTCGGAAAGCGTGGACGATGAAACGTTTGCTCCGATGTTCAAGTAACCATGCTGCCAAAGATAGACACAATGGAATGGCGATCACCTGACTATGATCGTTCATTTCGTATCTGTCGTGGGAGGAGCGCCTAGGCACTGCTTTCACCGCTGCGCTTGGCAACCTCGATTCATGTCCAGAATCTCTGTCGGGTAACGGCCGCTGTAGGATGCCAGTCGCATCTCAGATTCCTTCCAGTCATCTCACCTCACCATCCGATTACAACGGCCGCTGTAACCCTTGCGGAAAGAAAGTTGATCCTTCCGAATTTTCTCCCGGGGAATTGATACCCGATACCACGAGAAGACTTGGCTAGAAGCAAATGACCAGCCAAGGTCCTGCTTCTCAACATATCCAACATGATAGATGTGGATATCGTACACACGGTCATGATATCTCCTTCCTCTCACGCGATGGAGGATGATATACCCACTAGGGCCGAGTGTTGTTTTGTGGCTTATCAACCGTTTATGCATAGCTTGACGCGTGATATCACATTTAGACAATCTTAAGATCCCACAAGACCCACGAAGACACCAAACCATCTCTAGTCTTCTTGGAAGTGGTGACGCCTGAGAAGTGTATCAATCCGACTCACTACTCGCAATACAGCTTGTATGAAGGTCTTGGCGTGATATCACGACACCCTCAAATGTTGACTCCAACATAGGGTATCGTATCCACCCACCTATCATCCGGAAAACATGCTTAGTTCTAGGAAAACTTGCAAGTTAAAACAGTATTACAATTTTATACACACGTCTACCAAGATTAACATCCTTTTTCCTTTTCTTTTCTCCATCTCCACATCTCTCCACCAAGCCATATCTCTACATCCTGCCACACTCCACGTAGCAAGCGAGAATACACTCAACCAACGCCATCCGCGTGGTCTCTTTTCCACACATGCGTCCCCAACGATGCCAATCGTGGAAGCGTCCCGTCCACATTGAGTCCGCAATCTCTTTCCCCTTGATCTTCATCATACCCCATCGCACATATCAATCATATTTTCTTTTTTTGTACCAGGGCTAATCACTTCACCTAGACGACTGACTCATATCCAAACTATTCAACAAACCCGCCTCACGCACCAATTCGTAAAACAGGCCCTTCTGCCTGACGAGCTCAGCAGGACTATCAAACTCTCTCACCTCGCCCTTGTCCAAGACGATGATGCGATCGCTGTCTAGAATGGTGTTGATGCGATGCGCAATGGTGATGATGGTCCTGTTGTTAAACATGCTAGTGCGGAGGGTAGTTTGCAACATAGCATCTGTTTCGACATCGACAGCGGCGGTCGCTTCATCGAGGACGAGGATGTTGGAAGGAGTGAGCAGGGCACGGGCGAGGGAGACGAGCTGGCGTTGACCGGAGGAGAGGTTGGAGCCGCCTTCATTGATGGTGGCGTCAAGTTGGCCGGGCATGGAGGAGATGTGGTCCTTGAGACGAGCGTGATCTGTTGGTTCAATTAGATGGGAGTCCGAGATACATATTTAATGGTGACTTACCTAGTACACTCCAGAGTTCAGTATCGTCGTGAACATGTCCTGGGTCAAGGTTGTCGCGCACAGTGCCTTCGAAGAGCGCTGCGTCTTGTGGAATAATGGCCAAGCGTCTGCGGAGGTCGAGAAGACCAATGGTACTAGTGTTGAGATTGTCGATGCTCACGTTACCCTCTGCAGGCTCAATGATACGGAACAATGCGAGAGTCAGTGAACTCTTGCCAGCACCGGTACGACCGACGACACCAATCTTCTCCTTTGGCTTGATAGAGAGATTGACGTTCTTCAGCACCAAATCAAGACCAGGGCGGTATCGGGTGCTGTAGTTGTCAAAAGTGACAGCACCCTGAGACGGCCAGCTAATTGGTGGCCTGTTCTTGGAGATGATCTCAGGCGCCTCGCTGGGTAGTGCGGCATACTCAAGCACACGTTCAACAGAAACGATATTAGTCTCCACCTCAACAGTCTGACGAACAATCCAGTTGAGGCTCTGCGTAATCTGAAGAGCGTACGACATGGCCAGACCCACCATACCGGCTGATAGGCCGCTGTGGCTGGCGACGGAAATAATGGCAAAACCAGCAGCAGCCAAGATGATGACTGAGCCAAGGAACTCCAGACGAACAGCCAGCCACCGGTTAGCGCTAATGGAAGGGTAGTATGCACGCAGATTGGCGTCGACACGCCATTCATTCTCCATTTCGAAACGCTTCTGCTGGTTGTACGCACGGATCGTGCTCATGCCACTGAGACTCTCCTGGAAGTGGGCATAGATCGGGCTGCGGCTAACGCTGTCCAAGCGCTTGAGCTCGCGCGAGGTGCGCAGGTAATATCGCTGGATGTAAAGGTAGAGTGCGCCGAGCGGCAGGATGAGAGCAACGAAAACTGGGGTCGACCACGAGATAACAACAAGGGTGAACCCGGCTACATCGGTCAGTCAACTGTGACACAAAATGGGATGCGTGTGGGGGTGGCTGCATACCTCGAGCGGAGTTGACGAAGAGCATGTTGAACGTTCGGCTAGAAGCATCTGTTAGAAAGCCACCGACAGATGGTTGGAAGAATAGTAATCAACTCACGCTAGAACTTCGTCGACTCGATAGATGTCACTGTCAAGCAGATTAGCCAGTGTTGATATGCAAACAGGGTCAAGGCGCATGCTCCGCGGGAAGGCGGAAACACGGCTATCAAGGGGCAAGGGCCGGACCGCGGGCATGAGCCTAAGTGTGGAAGATGACCTACCTTGAGAATCGGTTGAGAATGCGTCCTGCAGGTGTTGTCTCGAAGAAGCTCATTGGAGAGCGGAAGATGGCAAACGCCATCCGCTCGTGTAGCTTTCGGCTAGCTTCGATGGAGCAGAAAATCCAGAGAATCAACGTCTGCACGACGACAAGGGCAGCAGATCCCACACCAAACGCGAAGTAGATACCGATGTATTTCCCCACATGAGGGTTCCCATGGGCCTTCTGGTTCATCTCCGACCAATGTTTGAGCCATACACTTGCGCCTGCATGATGTTAGCGTCAACCCCGAGAAGACGAAAAAGCGACGAGCCAATAGCGTGCTACTCGCGCCTCTAGCGATATGAAAACACCCATGATCCTGCGACTTACCAATTGATGATGTCTGGGCTCCCAGGAGGAGCAGCAGATAGATTGTAACAGCTGCAAGATTACTGGTCTTTGCGTATTCGCCGTAGACGGACCACTTGACCTTGCCCTGCTCGGAGAACTCCTTGGTCTGCTTGCTCTTCAATCCGCCGCCCTCTTCATCGGTGAGCTTTCCACGAGGTCCCTTAAAACTTGCAGTACTAGCGCGGCGAAGAGTCTGGAAGCTCGACTTGCGGGCCGTACCGCCTCCGACCCTCAAAGGAGCGAGATGCGCGCCACCTTCCTGGGCAGCCTCAGCTTCAGCTTGATCTTCCTCGTCGTCTTCGCCAGGACTACCACCGTAGACGGTAGAGTCTTCGTCGCTCATGATGCTGTCGGATGTGCGAGTGCTGTCATCTTCTCCTTGGTCTTCGTTTTGGGATGTCTTGATCAGTTGAGCAATCTCGCCTTTCATGGCCATTAGTTGTCCATAGCTGCCTCGCTCCAAAATCTTGCCTTCGCGTAGAAGTAGGATCATGTCTGCTTCCATCAAGACCGGGATAGAGTTGGTTGCCAGAATCCTGGTCTTGCCTGCAAGCAGACCCTTGGGACCAAGTACGTTGTCGATGAGGTGGCGTCCGACGTGCTGGTCAACAGCCGATAGACAGTCGTCCAGAAGGTAGATATCCGCGCGAGCGTACACAGCACGAGCAAGTGTAAGACGAGCCTTTTGACCACCCGAAAGTGAGATACCTCGTTCACCAACCTCGGTCTGGTCACCATCAGGAAGTGATGCAAAATCATCTCGTAGAGCACAAGCGTTGACAGTCTTCTCGTAGAACTGAGGATCCCAACGATGACCAAATACAATGTTCTCACGAACAGAAGCGTTCATGACCCAAGCTGACTGTGGAACATAGGCGGTCTTTCCACGGAGCACAACCTCACCATGGATTTTCCAAAGATCACCGAGCACTGCTTGAAGAAGCGAAGATTTTCCTGCACCAACGCGACCGACGATACACGCGAGATCTCCCTTGTGTGCGGTGAAGTTGATGTCGTGAAGGGCTCGGCGCTCAGCATTCCTGTCCCAAGTAAAGCTAGCATCACGGATGCGAACTGACTCATCGCCAATCTCGACCACGGCGTCTTCACGGATAACAGCGTCCTCCTGCAACTCATCGGCAGTCAGGTAGCCAGTGATACGGCCAACAGCTACGCTAGCCTCAACGATGGCAGTGATGACCATGGGAAGGATAGCAAGCGGGAATGTGAGGAGGTTGAAGAGCGTCAGAGCAGGGAAGACAATGTCAGTCGTCAAAGCACGGTTTTGCGTCAGAACGAATACACCGAAAGTTGAGCAGGAGACCAAGAATGGAGTGGTAGACCAGGTGAAAGTCGAGAAAGCTTGAGTTGCACCGATCTTGCGTAGGGTCTTGAGTTCCTGGTCGTTACGGATGGTGTTCAAGCGGTTGGCGAAGGCGGTTGTCCAAGCATAGAGTTTGATCGACTTCATGTTGTTGAGAATCTCAGAGATGAGTTTGGTACGCGAATCCTTGTTCTTCATTTGCTCCTTCTGCAGAGTCTTCATCCATCGTGCAATCACACCGTTGATGGGAATCATTACGAACATGGCGGCCACACCTGCGAAACAACTAACACCGAGCAACTGGTACAGTGAGAGCATGCACAAGATGATTTGGAATGGGGCAGACCACAGTTGTTGACCGTATTGCGCAAGATCCTGCAGACGCTGTGTATCGACGGCCATGTAGTTGACGATATCACCAGTTGACTTCGATGCACGACCTTCGTTGGATAGACGAGTAGATTTGGAGTAGATGGCAGCCGTAAGGGACGACTTGATGCGCATACCGGTCTCGAAAGAACGTTGAAAGTACTGGTGCAGACAGGCGGTCTGGGAGACAGACACGGCGAACATGGCGAGCGCGATAGCGGCGCCACGAATGAGAGGCTGAGGCTCTCCGGGGTAGTCCTTGCGGTACGAATCGACAAAGGTGATCAGAAGTCTGAGCAACTGAGGTTGAGCGAAGTTCAGGACATCGCTCACAGTCTTGATGGCAGCGCCGCGGAAGTAAGGACCGCCGAACGAGCGGAACATTGCCAACCACAGTGAAGGGTGCTTCTTTTCCATCTCATATTGCCAAGAATCCTCAAATGTCTGCGAGGTGTGTCGAGTCGTGTCGCGCTTTCGCAGGTTCCAGAGATCGTCCTGGGTAAGGAAATTCTTGTAACCCTGCTTCATCAGAGGTGTCATCCAACCAAATGTCAAGACGGAGAAGACGTCTGCATATTCGTATGGACATTCATCGTCGTCTCCAAGCATGTCGTAGTCGCTCAGGCGCTTCGGAACCAGCCATTCCAGAATGAAAGATAGTCCGGCCAACCCAACGCTAGCACAGAAGACTGCGAAGTATGCCACATGTTCACGGTGTACCTGTTGTGAAACGAGGGAGCGGAGCTTGACGGCATATGCGAGCAGCAGGAAGAGCCAGTAGAAGAGGACCACACCGTTGGCATTTCGCGAGCGCCAGTGTTCGATGTATTGGATATAGAAGACGACGCCGAGTGAGACGATGGTGATAATCGATGTCCAGAAACGGAAGTCGCCGGCCCATACGTCCTTGTAGTACTCGATCTGAAGCGCGGCTTGTACGGCCGTAGTGGCGATGAGGGCGCCGAGGGATATCTGGAGGCGCAAAATGTTAGCAACTGTCCAGCCGAGTCACCTGATGGTCTCTGGATATTCTCCGTACCAGCTTCGCGTAAAAGTGCCAATTGCGCTTTACAGGCTGAGGCGGGCACTTCCTGTAGAGATACCACAACGCGCCGGCGCCTCCCACAATCCCAAATACTCCGACAACGGCTATCCACACATCCAGGAAACACGGTGTGAAGTCGTATCGTATAGGGCTGATCGGGCCCCAGCCCTCGCTATTACCGCATAATGGCTGCCGGTCGTGCTTCGAGGCTGTCAGATAGCCGTGCGCGAGCGGGATGCTGGGGAGAAAGGGCGTCTGTTGTTGGCCTTGCATCGATCGGATGGTGCTTGTGATTGCCGGGACTCTGTGTATCGCAGAGTTGAGGCAGATCAGGGCGTCGAAGGCGGCGAGAAGGTGTTGAAGCGGTCGCGGCGCGAGTGCACTTTTGAGTAGAGAGCTCGGGCCGTCGGTATGATATAATCATTGCTGCTTACTAGCCCTAACTCCCGCTAACGCCGCAAGCTAGGCAGGCAGCTAACGTCGCATATGTGGTAATGGACGATGCGACGACGTGATGATATGAACGACCTGAATCAACTAGATTCTTTGTATATACGATCTCGCGCGGCATAACGGTTGCGTGGCTGTCGTGTGGAGGCGCGTACCTAGGTACCGTCGCCGCGTGCAACACTGCCGCAAACGTCGCGAACCGATGGGCCGGTCTTTGTCCGATCCCCATCCCAGCGAACAGGTTCGCAGAAGTCAGAACACCAGATCACGTGCGCATGCCATTTCCAACTACAACTTGCGCGAGTACTGGAGAAGTTGTTCGTCGCCAACTCGCACCATAACGTCTAATGCTGATCTCGTACAGTCACAGTGGTGGCTTGAGAACAGAAAAAGCAAAGTGGTGGGGCATGAAGTGCCAGCTCGACTCACTCAAGGCACGAGAAAGATGCGCGGCTTCAACCAGGAAAAAACTTATCGAATACTAAATCAGCCTACAGCGCATAGGAAACGAAAGTCTTCCTGTATCAAACCTTTCACATTAGATCATTGAATTGCGTTGTGATGCCCTGCCTCAACAGCAACGCTCCAATCTATCGCACGGCGATAGAGGTTCTTTGAACATTGAAATGTGGCTCGTTAACTCTATCGAAAAAAAAACTCTTCAATAAGTATAGCATGGCGATATGACAGTAAGCCGAAGCCTCTTCTGCGCAGTATGTTGATGCCTGTGCAACGACGCTTACTTTGCTACAGCTGCAGAAGCCTGGTACATTCATCCACTATCCGGTCTAGTGGTTGAGACACGTCTATAATAGGAACGTCTGCGCCACAGCTGGATGAGGCGTCTGCTGGATGTAGCTCCGTGGGCACCTATTGGTGAGTATCTTGAGCTAGGTCCATCAAGTACGCATCTCCCCTCCGCTTGCATGCTGTATGCTGTTCAGCTTGGCTTTTCAAGAAAGCTACTAAGGCAGGTCCCTGCCGCCCTTGAAGCTCATGTGATGTGCGCAGTCTGCCCTTCGTGATCATACGAATTGTTTCCTACACTCAACGACTATAAGCATTTCCCGGGTGCATTTGTGCGATGTCTCGGAACTCTGGCCTGCGAAACGAGGAGTATGAGATGTCTTTATCTGAGCCGAGATCTTCTCAAGATGAGATAGAAGCGGAACTGCCTGTCATTCCGACTTCAGGACACGATGAGAGCTATGAAGACCTCATTGACGACAGACAGAGACGTCAACAAGCAAGTCAAGCGAGTCCAATCCCTCGATCTTTGCAGAAGTTTTTCCTAGTTAAGTGGTTTCATGATGTAAGGAAGTATGGCCATCCACAACTCAAGCAAACTGGCTTGCTCGTCGAGAACTTTAATAACGGGGCCACTAGCAAACCTGAGCAGCTCGAGAAACCATGGACGCCTGGGTCTTGGAGTAGCTTCCCCAAGCTTGGTTTGTTGTCACTCTTCGGTGTCTTTGCAGGTGCGTACCAGCTTCCAGGTCAAAGCCCTATCCGGGTTGTTGATTATGTAACCTCCAGGTACGATAGCAACAATTATACTCCTGAGTACCAGTCACAAGACCCCCGTTGATAGTTGGAGCAATGGGATCGGCCCGCCAGTCTATCTGGCCATTGCCTCAGCTGCATGTAATGGACTTTTGTCCTACGCTCTCACCGAAGGCCTGACTATCTTATTCTGGAGGAAAGCTCTGCATGGATTTACAGTCAGTATTATGAATCCGAGACGTTCCAGCTAACCATGAGTAGCTGTCGGAACTAAGTCGCAGCTGGCTTTGCGGACTGTCATTGAAACATGCCTTCTTCAAGGGTTATCGTGCTGGGGGCAAAATTGCTTCCTTAGGTCTGTTGCCCTCACAAACAAGGAGCTTAGCTGACCATGAATAGCATGTATCTTGACTGTCTTGTCTCTCCTTCGAGGGCCTCTAAACCAAAGAGCTTCTATCGTACAAAGTAACGTCAGATACCCAACTTCTGGTAGCTTGGTTCTTGCAGTAGCACAACAGCTGCCGGAAGGATATAGTGGCACCCCTGTCTATTCGAGAGGATGGACGAATCGGAGAATCGCAAGTTTGACCCCTGACTTCGCCAGAGTGATGCAAGAATACTCTGTACGATCCAATGTAACTATTGAAACGGATCGGAAATCTTGTGGAGATTCTTGTTCCATGGCAGTGAAGGTATCTACTTCGATGCTGGATGTATCGTGACAAACCCCCAAGCTAACATATCAGGGTTTCGGATTCACATCAGAATGTTCCGAATACGAGTCGTTGACCACGCACAACGCAAGACAAGCCTTCTCTCAGAAGCTCTTTTCGGTCGAATCGAGTTTCTACAATGCCGACAATCAAACGGATGACCGTCCGAGTTGGAGTAACACCGGTATACGCCTCAATGCTACCTACTGGGTTCCTCTTAGAAGCGGCGATACTCCAACCCAGAATTCTAGGAGCGATCCACTCATAGCAGCGTATCGTTTGCGGTCACACGTCTGCTATCTCACAGGCAGCATACTACAGTACCAGATCGAATTAACTTCACGATCAGTGCTTCTCAGCCCAAATCGCTCAGATGATACATTCGTCCAAGCCATGTAGGTCGCCTTCAGCTCACTTGTTGTGATTTCTTACCAATAACATTTGCTCAATAGTGCCATGCAAGATCCCTTCCTCTGGGGAGGCAGTAAGGATACCAAAATCGGAGGCTTCCAATACGCTATGTCTTATCTCTTCGCATCGAGTGTGGTCTTCAATTTTGGCGGCGCTGTAAGCAGTAACGTGTTCGAGGGGTCTCTAGCTAACGAGATGGTGCGGTTCGTCAATCGCGAGATCATCTGCCAGGATCCAATGGACCGGATGCTCGATGCGCTACGAGAAATAACCTTCCGTACAGCAGTAATTGCGGGCAAAAATGCCGACACTCACAACATCACCAATGCCGTTCAGCAGGTGGAGTATCAAGGCTATGAGCTCCAATCAATATACATAACAGATTGGAAATTTATGGCCATTGCAGCCCTTCTGAGTTGCTCAAGTATTATCGCAGTTGGGGCAACATTTTACGGATGGTGGGAGCTAGGAAGGCCGTTCTCCATGGGTCCGTTGGAGCTGGCATCGGCGTTCGAGGCGCCGCTACTGAAGGCTGCTTGCGAAGATGCGGGTTTGGACAACGATACGCATCGAACTACTGCGCCCGAACCACGTGTGCAGTTTGGTGAGAAGGTGGTGGATGATGAGGGGCAGTTTCCGTCCAGCACAGCAAGTCGAAGGTTGGTTTTGGGGTTGGCGACAGATGTGCAGAGGCCGAGGAAGGGCACGATGTATAGCTAGGTAGTCAATAAGCAAGATATCCCCGATGGGACTAAGACCAATCCGATGTTCCGTCGAGATATCCATCATGTCGACGTCGGGTCACGTTCACGTGCTACGCGTTTCGAGCGACGCGACGTTTCGTGATGTGAACGCGTCAGGGCTCCGTGTGGCGGTACGGTGCGGCGTAAGCGCATCACCAACACCGCGTCCACTGGCAACCAGGATCACCGACAACCTCTACACGACCGACTCCGTAACTGGTGGGCCAGGGCGACAACAAAGTCTTGACCGACACATGCATCTTCTTCCGCCGCGCATGAGCGAGTATACTGAAGCAACTCTGCGCATCACGTTCACTACGCCGAAAACCTTCACGGCCATGCGAATGGCAGCTAGTATCCTAGCGTATCACACACAGCATTTGGCAGGCTTCGTACAATGGGGACAAAGACATGCTTGCAGCATGTAGGCCAATGCCAACTCGTACAGATCAAATCCAAGGTTCGACCGACGTCGGCCCACTTAGCGACACACGTGCAGCACTGCAAGTCGAGAACCGTTCCCACTGGACACCAGGGGCCCGCGACCCACAACTTCGGCTTAGTACGCAATATAATGGCGGGTTGCAGCGAACTTCGACCTCCTCACTGATATAGATTCGCAATTCATTTCCTCGGCTTTATGTATTTTGACGTCCACTGATTCTTTCACATACGACCATAGGACACTGAAAATTAGGCTTCCCGTCCGCTCAGCCATATACAAGCAGTGTACCGGCGGATTAGTAGTTAGGTGGGTGACCACTAGCGAATCCCCGCTGTTGTATGTTTTTGTTTTTTTGGTACATCCACAACTCCAGCTTAGCACGCAATACGATAGCAATGGGCAGCGAAGTCCGCTATGCGCATGTTGATGTAGAGCTGTCATTTGTTTTGATGGCTTCATATATCTGACCAACCACCATTTTCTTTGCATGCGATCATCGGACATTGAAAATTAGAATATCATTCCGACTCATCAAATATCAAGATACCGTATCAGGGTCATGTAGTGAACATCAAGCAACTGTAACTAGCTCACCATTCTTAGGTATAAGGGTCTCAATGAGATTAGGCGGCTGAAAACGAGTTGAATTACAAAGTTATCGCGGTGCGGAAGGAGGTCATTAATGCGAATAGAAAGAAAGTCCTAACTCCGGCGAAACCAACCCTTCTTCTTCATCGTCCCACCCAAGTACGCCACGACTTCACGATGCTTCTTCGCCTGCGCAAGATCCAACGGCGTCTTACCCTGACGATTCTGTACATTGATCGTAGCCCCATACTCAAGCAGCCCACTGACCATCACACTACTCCCCAGCTTCGCGGCTTCGTGTAGCGGCGTCGATCCAGAGTAGTCCTCTGCATTGACGTTCGCGCCTTCTTCGATCAATTTGTCGAGTAGATCGAGCATGTGATCGACATGTGTATGCACAAGCACGTGTAGAATACTTCGGCCTGTGAGATCAGTGCGATGAATGTCCTCCCTTGCTCCGTAGTCTTCAAGCAGTATATTCACTATATCGACGTAGCCCATTTGTACTGCGTAGAATAACGCGCATGTCATGCCGTCAGCACGTGAGTGTACGTTTGCACCGCGTTCAAGGAGCAGAGCGATGATGCCGTAGTCGCCGCCTTCAAGCGCCATGGCTAACGGCTTCGCGCCAGCTTTGCCGATAGCTTCGATGTTGGCTCCCGCATCTAGGAGTGCAACGACAGCGAATCTCTGATTCAGCAAGATAGCAAGGTGAAGCGGTGTATTTCCATCCTCATCTTCTAGTTCTGTATTGGCTCCATGCGCTAAGAGCATCGGTATATGCCAGCCTAGGAGATCGAAGTGTGTGACTGCATCGTGGAGTAGTGTACTCTGAGCATTCGCTGACTGGTCATTGATGTTTGCGTGCGCTGACAAGAGCTGTCGAAGCGATAGCGCGTTATTGAACCAGAGCGCGTATCTGAGAGGAGTGAAATCCGCTTTAGCTGCGAACATTGCCTGACGAGGCACGTCAAGCTGTGCCCCACGTTGAATGAGTACCATTGCTAAACGAACATCTTGCGTTCGAGCAGCTATGTGAAGGCCAGTACATCCACTCTTGTCTGTCGTATTGACCGACGCTCCGCAGTCTAACAGAATTTCCACAATCTTGTAAACCCAAGGTGTAGTGGCGTTGTTACTGATGACCCACTTAAGGGCCTTCTCCGGCTCATTTCGATATGATTTCTTTCCCTTGAATCCAGCTTGGGCAAGAAAGGCCAATGCCTGGGCCGTTATCTCTTGTGGTGATGGTCCTGTGTCGTCTTCCATGGTGTACTCATCGATGATATAGTCATAATAACTATGATCTGGGTACGGAGGTAGTGGCTCGCCAGCAAAGTCATCGCCGCAGGGCAGCGAAGGAGGATTTGTGAACGGCCCTGGTGCGCTGGTTTGGGCGACGCAATCTTCACAGTCGCAAGTTGGAATCTGAACGCAAGGCTCTCGATTCTCATTCAGGACACGCTCTCCTTCACAAGACGAACACGTGCAAGTATTCAGGCACGACACTGCTGCGTTCACATCGCTCAACGTTTGCAATGAGAGGCCTACCAAATGGTAGGCGCACGTGCAAAATGCCAGTTCAGGCACGAGATCGCCGACTTCGCGGACTGCCTGGAACAAACAACAGATATCACACAGGCAATGAGTTGGCTCCTGTTGACGTGCGAGGGAAGTCGTGCTCTGAAACAATGGCGGTGGCGGAGAAAGTTTGGGGTCGTCTGCTCCATGCTCTCGTAGTACATCGGCTATTTCCAGGTTGCCAATGTTCTCGCTGATATCCAGTGGTGTTGTGCCAGCCGAGTCTTTGACATTCGCATCAGCACCAGCGGCCAATATTCCCAAGATGACATCTGTAGGCGCGTCATGATAGCAGGCCAGATGCAATGCAGTTTGACCATAATCGTCTCTAGTGTTGACATCTGCTGCGCCAAGGTAGCGGAGCAGAATTTTGGAAGTCTCTAAGCTTCGTCGATGGATTGCAACATGGAGAGCGGTCTGGCCTCGAATGTTCGTGATTGTTGCGTTGGCACCTTTCCTGATCAAATACTTTATCATACCAGCTCTGTTTCTGTTCGCCGAATAATGTAATGCAGTATGATTGAACACATCGCGTCGATTGAGGATCTGCGGATCCACAAAGAGGGCGTGCTCGATCACATCACGTGCGAGAGAGTCGTCGAAGAAGTTGCTGGCAACAAGCATAACATTGGCTCGGTATTTGTCGAGTGCCTCAGCCGCGATCAGACCGGTGATTTCATCTCTCCAGTTTGGGTTTTTCTCCCTCGCAAGGGCCATGTGAGATTCAAATGCGCCGTCATCGGCTACAAACGCTTCCGCAAGACTGATGGTAAGAGAAGAATCTTCTTCATTCGTGGGGTCGGCGGCCTTTGGTATATGCACGAACCGCAAATGAGTCGCTTCGTGTTCATGATCAGTACGTTTGCCTGTGCGATCCCTGGCTATGTGTTTTGCTTTCGTTACTTGCACCTCCGGTATGTCGGCACGAGTTCTATCCAGATCCCTGGTCTTTTCCGTACCAGGCGTTGTCGGTCTTGGGTAGCTGTCTTCGGTCACAGCCGCAGGTGTGGCGCATAAGGGTACATTTGTATCGTTCCCGACATTGAGCCATATAGGGTGCGACTGACCGATACCTCCCGCGGAATGATGACCGAAATATTTCGGTATATGGGAAGGCGTATGTTCCGTCTCTTCAATACTCGTGGGAGGTGCCAGAAGCGTCACGTCACTGCCGATGGATGTCGTCGTAGTGTCGTTGATGACGGTAGGTGCGTCCGACATGCCATTACTCAGTACGGCCGTCTGAAAGGTCTCATCTCCTGACTGCGAGCCTTCCCAAGATGTTGTGTCACTTCCATCTCCAGTCACACCCTCGTTTGCACAACATGGACCGCTGTAATGGATTCCTTTGGCTTGTTCCTGTGCTATCATCGTTTGGAGATCTTGAGCTGTGAGTCTCAGTTTAGGATTACTGGCTGTCATGTTACCAGTCCATTGTAGCAAGGGCTGATCACTCGTTGATTCATTCGACAGCTCGGCTATCCAACTCTGGATCGCTTCTGGGTTCTGCCAATAGTTCGTTGAGAGTGTCCCTTTGTTTTGGAAGAATTCAGCCTTCGATCGCAATTGTTTCTTGGTAAGAACAGTCTGGAAGTGTCAGCAGTGTTGAAACATACGTACAAGCGATCTCTAACGCACTGCAATCTCCAGATAAATACATCCCAGCGACCATACATCTGACGCAGTATTGCGAGGTTGTAACATTCCGACCTGAGATAGTGTTAGCAAAGATTCAGTTCATCATGTGTAGCTGGATTCACTTCGGGTGCGATGTATGCCGGTGTATAAGCTTCGGGTTGACCCATCGTAGTCTCTCGTTGCGCCTCAGTCCAGTCTAAGGCGAGTCCAAAGTCTGCTATATATACTTGCTCGCCTTTGATGAGGATATTGGATGGTTTGAGGTCTTTATGGCGGCATTTATTATGGTGGAGATAGACTAGAGCGGAGCATAAGCATCCCACGAAGCCCCGAAGGACGACATGGTCTTGCGTAGTCCAAACATCTCGGGTCAGATATTGTTGCAGATCCATATCGGCTACTGGTTCCATAATGATGCCAATGTATCTTCGATCGGTGTATGAACTGACACGTTGCTCGTTAGCAGCGTATTGTACTTCGGCTTGCCCAAACTCACCCTAGGAGCTTCACTAGATGATGGTGCGACAGACGCTTGAGGTTGTGGACCTCATTCTCGAACGACAGCAACTTCTTGCGGTCCTTTGGAAATGTGCCACTTCTTCGGTCGATGCGTTTTAGCTGTTTCTGATGAGTTAAATATCTAGCAAAACACATTCCAAGTCCTTACAGCGTATTCCATCAAATCAATCCTGCTTTGAACACGATGGACAATGCTGAAGCCACCTTTTCCAAGCTGCTCCTTGGTCACAAAATATGAATCTGCACCTTTGTCTGCTGAAAGTCAGCAGCGAACGGTTTATAGAACTGTAGCTTACCGAGGTGATGATGACGGCCCCCTTGCACCAGATCGACTGATCTTGAGCTAAGTACATACCGTTGTTGTCGAAGAAAGCTTTGCCTGGAAGCAGCGGATTTGAGACTGGAAGTGAGGTCAACTTCAGTGAAAGGGAAGTGGATGTCCTTGAACCCTTCGACAATGAGCATGTTCATCGCTCGTACTTCGTTGATCATCCGGAGAACGAGATATAATCTGGGCCGTACACTCCAGTCATGCTTTCCAAGTATTGCGAGTAGTTCCCCAACCCCCAGAATTGTCTCGTCGTTGTATGGCTTATCGGTACCCATACGCTGGGCAGACGCGGTCGATAAAAGTGACGATAACCTCTCTTCGAAATCTTCAGCCCCTATATGCAGACTAGTTGTAGTCGTATCCAAACAACGCGTGGCAGGTAGCACTGGTGAGGGCAACTTATTCGTTTCCGGGCTCAAGGCGTTCACTTGCGAGATTGTTGGTGGGGTCGGGGTGGTCGGCATGCTTGCAACACGTTTCTCCACTCTTGGCGTCGTTGGCGTTGACAGTACCTTCGAGGCTGGACTTTGGTCAATTGATGGATCTCCTCCTGCAGGCGGTGTTTCGCGGCCCTTGCCAATCCTTCGCGGTGGTACATGAAGGGGGGTTTTGTTGGTGATAGGACGTGAGCTCTGCGTCTCCTCGAGTATAGACGTAATCTGGTCGAGTCGCATTGTGGCTTGACGTCGGACTCTTGCAGAACTATGCTGGAACTCTTGCATTTCACTTAGCAACACTGTCTGCTCTTTATCTCCTGGCGATACTAGGCGTTCGTTCAGCAATTTTGCCATTTGCTCTAAGGCCACCTCGAGTTTACTGATCTGAGCTTTCAGCATTGCGGCATTGAGAGCATCACGTTCAGCAATCTGCATTTGTTTGCAACTGGAAGAATTCGTCAGCCGTTGCGTTGATTGCTCAAAAAGGGTCGACGTACGTTGTGACGACCTGAAACGCCAACTGAATTGAGCTCTTATGATCTTGGAAGTTGCGTTTGATGTGTTGCAGGTCGTCCGAGCGTCTATCAAGCTTCAGTTGAAGCATGCCTTGTCTTAGACGGCCTGTGGCCCCTGAGATATCAAGATCGTAGAGGAGATTGCTGAGTCTTTGAGCCTCACGCTCACAGCTTCGAAGAGCTCGTTGGAGACATTCTAGCAAGTCGACCTGCGACTCGCCTTGTACTTCTTGCACCGCAGCGATGAAATTTGGGGCCTTGAGAACGCGATGTATGTTATCAATCAGGTCGCAAACAGCCTCTGAGTCGGCTCGAAGTTCGTCCAAGGACTGATGAACGCTACCCCCCTTAGAATACGCGTCCTTCAACTGTTGAACTGCTGGACGGAGAATCTGTATGACCGTCAATGCAAGGCCTATGATGCTGAGAGGGTCCGCCATGTGAGGCAATTGATGATGAAAGATTACAAGGACTTGATCATGGAAGACATCAAGGCTGCGCTTCGACATAAGGCCTGGTGCACTACTTATCCTGTGGTGCACAGCCCCACAACCGAGCAACACATCGAAGCTGAATCCATAGCCATACATCTCAAGTCTATCTTTAGGCAGCTTTGCAAAGAAGCCAGGCAGAGTGATGCTATTGGCAGGGAATCAAACTCGACTGCAGATATGAGCCGCTTCAACACTAACCACTGCACTGTCAAAAATAGGGGGGCCGAGACCGAATGGTAAGGAGGGTTGCTCGCGGAGACTATTGACCAAATAGCGCATTCTCTCTTCCACTCTTCAACAAGGAGGCTTGCCAAGACGCATCGAGACAGACATGCAGGAAGGCCACCGACAAGGAATTGGGGGCTGATGACAAGGCTGAACGATAGCCTTCTTTGGGGAGAAACCCACCCCCTCACTGACTGGGCTTTGCCGCTCCAAGCGACACCCTGAGTTGTCTCTATACTTCTGCATCCAGGCCCTGTCAAGGATACACGACCCCAGTACAATAGCATTCTCGGAGCACCTGTAAGCCGTTGGATTAACGATACACTTTTGAGCACCTACCTTGCACATAAATATGGATTCATTAGGGTTTACACGTTGCATACTGAACGCGATGAATTGACCAGTGTCTTTACAGCGCATGCCAAACATGATAGTTTATGTCCTCAACGCCAAACTTGATGCAGGAGCCTTACACGTCCAGGTGCATCAAGTGATCTCTGCGCTCAGCCCAGCAGTAGCGAGAATTCGCACGTGAGAACTCTTGATGATGTGTCGCGTAAGCAGCCACTAAAAGCTGGCCATTGTGTTGGGGATCGGATGATAGTAGAGGGTAGGTACTTCGAACATCACTTACCCAACCAGAATTTTCTGACCAATCGTGGCGTCCTCGAATGCGCTCTTGCTCCAATCCTCCGTCGTATCCAGCTCTTTCGGTGTGGGTTGAATTGCAAATGTAGCGATGAGTGTGTCGAAGATATCCCGATATTCACGACGCTGTCATCCGTGCGGTCCGCTTACGCCGAGGGTGCCAAGTAGAAAGCGGACCACGTCACGGCCTGGGTGGTCCATGGGGGCTTCTGGATGCGCTTGTACACGCCGAGCTCGATTTCATGTTCTATTATAGCTTACTAGTCCGGCGTCTGCCACACGTATGGGTATGGTTAGTAGACACAGCGGAGTCTTATCAGCGATACGCACTAATGTGCACGCACCCCGCTCTACCCGATAAAAGTGTTTCGATCGAACTGCTGCATCGCTACTTTAACATCGTTGAAACACTCCATAGTAAACGCGGGGCTGTGTTCTCCGGCCATAGCGACTCAACACCCACAAACGAGCCTGGGTGTTCCCAGGTTGATCAACGAGAACAGGAGATTTGGGGACATTCATGGTGATCAGAAGAGAACGGACTAGGCTTCCCGCCCGCTCAGCCATAAACAAACAATGTACCAGCGGATCAGTAGTTCGGCGGGTAACCACTGGCGAATCCCCGCTGTTGTATGTTTCTGAAGTTCTTTTTGCACATCCCATCTCATTCCAAGTCGTCTTCACCGCACGTGAAACACTACCTCCGATCCGCCTCGACTTCGATCCATCTGCACCGCCTCGCCGTACATTATGCCATGCATATAAGCTTCTCCAATCAGCCAGTAACTGTAGGCTTTCTTCCGCAAGATGAAGGGCGAGAAACCTCCCCTTAGGACCACGACGTCTTCAGGTTACATGCAACGAGGCCCTAAACCCATATATTCAGCTGCGGTAACGAAGAAACGACGGTCCTGACACCAGTGCACATGCACAGTACCCAACGTTGCTGTCATCCTTTCCATATTAACGGGTGGTCTGGTGTTGACACCGTCTGAAACGATGCCGTCCTCGCGAATAGACAAGCTCTTGATGTACTCCACTAACACCTCCAAGTCATCCGGCTGTGCTTCTTCCCCGGTCTTCGCGCTGCCAGCTACTAGTGTAGAAGCTATGGCTAGATCGATGTTTCCTTGCATTGTAATGCTGCGATGATCTATAGTCATGTCCTTAACTGGTCCTAGCCATTGATGATATTCTTCATCCTCGTAATAGATATTGTTATGACAGACGACAGTTGTTTGAACGAGTTGATCAACCACTATTCCTTGGAGCAACAGCACGTTCTTGTCAAAGGATACGTCGCTGAGCAAGGATAGTGCTTCAAGACCCTCGTAGCATCCCGCAACACATCAGGAAGCGACTTCATGTGATTGACCTCTAGCAATGCCGCCTCATCACCTCCTAGGGTTTTGTCTTGGTCGATGAGTCCCAGGATGGCGTAAACGCTATCGCTAGCCTCAGTCTTCTCGAAACGCTGAGCCATGCTCAACATTGCAGACAGAAACCTATGCTCCGAGAAGCGACCGTTATCGCGGTCGACCAAATCGGACATCTGAAGGGCGCACATCCAACCAATGCAATCGTACAGGTCCCGAGCAATGAACAGGCTCTTATAGTTGAGCCACCTTGCCGCTCTTACTGTGTCGAGAAGATCAAACTCGATAATACCCCAGTGGCAGGTATTAGACGTTGCGAGAACGACTTCTTGTAATACCCATAGACGTCTCCGATGGTTAACGTCAAGCCCGAACGTTCTTGGAAGTTTGGTGCGCGCCCTTACCTGACCCAAGAGAGGCTGAAGAGAGCCAAGAGAGTCTCGAAGTCGACGCCCTCACTGAATCCTTTGTTCGATTTCAAAATAGCGTCCATTCCTTCGGCATACATGGTTTGGCGTAGCAGGGTCAAATTAGCAGTTGCAGTGCGCATCTCGGTAATAACGTCCTGGAGGGCCTTCACACCTCTTCTAGCCATACCGTCATCTTCGCCAAGGTAAATGAGGTTACGCATGCCACTGCGATAGACTGTCGACATGAAAGCCACTTGCTCACTACGTTCCGTTACCGACGACTGATCGATACAGATGGCGTCAATCCAGAGTGTTCGCGGTCTGCCGCTGAGTCGCATGCGTCTTATTGCAGCCTCTGAGCTTGCCGGTACGGATGTCAGATGCCCATCGAGCTTTATCATAGATGGAGGTCGAGGTGGACCCCAGCAATATGAGATGGTCTCGTAGACTGGTACGGGATCGTCAAGGAGGGAGATGGGACTCATTGTGCATTCGACGATATCGTCACCACTCGCTGGCGCAACTTCCAGAACCCGTATCTCTTTGAGAGCCGGGTCTAGAGGTTCATACTGCGCTGGAGAACAGGCAGTAATGTGTGAACACATGATGTTTCCTTGGTGACTTCTGCGAACTAACGCTGATAACAAGGTGACGGTTCAGATACCCAAAGGATGTGCTGAATTGTGGTAAAATCTGTCGAGCAGACCGACCAGGCTGAAGATGAGATGTGCAGATGACACACCTCCGACAGGAAGGCTGAAGCTCTCGGCTCTTTCCCATCAATCGCGCGTCATGGTATGCCACCACCACATTCAGCCTAGCAAGGCATGATAAGCAGGTGCAAGCCACTCGAGGGTCACTTCTCCTAATTGTTAACACCTTGCTATACTGATGGCATGAGCCTAATGCCTAGGCATTTGGGTATACCTACCTAGATAGATGATCGTCACCCAAAGACGCTAGCCCGAAAACGTCGCGATGCGGGGCTGGGGCATCTTCCTGACGCGTCTGCAACGCCACCAACCACTTCCATCACATCATACGTAAGACGCCTTAGTGCGCCCTCAAAAACCTCATTTTCCACGAATACGCAGACAGTCATGGCTGTAGTTTTCTGGTTATGGCTGTGCCTAGCCTCGACGTTCGCTGTTGCAGCGGCAGCCAATCCTGGACTAAGATACATCATGTACTTGACAGGGTAGCGCTAGACATTCACGATTATTACGAGATGCGACATCGCTGATAGCTATCAGGCAGCACAATGTAGTTCCAGAGCGGTCGGTGGTCGCAAACATAACCGAAGTCGCTCTTGCTTTCATGCGCTCAGATACTTTCAACATCCCAGATCAGCATGACTGGCCACTCTTCACTAGTATCGACGAGGTTCGACCCAAGTTTCCTGCAGGTACCATCATCCAAGTTGCAATCGGCGGATGGGGAGACACAGATGGTTTCTCAAAAGCAGCCAAGACTGAAGAAAGCCGGAAGCTATTTGCTAGCAATGTGAAAGCAATGCTTGACGCGACGGGCGCTGATGGTAAATCACATCCCATGGTCTTTCATGATTGAACCAAACGCTGACCGGAACAGGTATTGACGTAGATTGGGAGTATCCAGGCGGCAACGGCGAAGACTACAAAACACCTGGTCACCTCAACACTGACAAAGCCTGGGAAATTGGTGCGTATCCTAAACTTCTCACCGAAATCCGTTCTGCCATAGGCCCAGAGAAAACCATCTCAGCAGCTGTCCCGGGGCTACCACGCGACATGCTCGCTTTCACCCCTGTTAACATCCCCGCCATCATGGAGGCAGTTGACTACCTAAACATCATGACATATGACCTGTTCAACCGTCGCGATAACGTGACAAAGCATCATACCGGTATTCAGAACTCTCTTGAAGCCATCGACACGTACCTCGATGCCGGAGTACCACCCGAGAAAGCAAATCTTGGGTTGGCATTCTATATCAAATGGTACAAGACGGCTGCCAACTCAACGTGCAATACCAACCCCATCGGCTGCGCGACCGAGCTCATGGAAGACCCCGTTACAGGCGCCGATCTAGGTAAAGCTGGTGCGTTCTCGTGGCATGATGAAGTTCCGGAAGAGCTCTCCGCATCGTACGAACGTGCGATGCGGAAGGGTGTCTATGATAAGGTTGGTGGCGGACAGTATTATTGGGATGCTGAAGAGAACTTGTTCTGGACTTGGGATACGCCTGAGGCTATCAAGCGGAAAGTGCATGTCATCATGAAAGATAAGGGCCTCGGAGGGGTTTTCGCCTGGGGGCTAGGTGAGGATGCACCAGCATTTGAGCATTTGAAGGCAAGTAATAAGGCGGTACGGGCGTTGGGAAAAGGAGATAGCGAGAGAGAAGCTCGTGGTGAAAGGAGTGAGCTGTAGCATTGCTGACTTGGGAAACTTGTTGACAAGTGCTATATGTTGCATCAAATGCGATAGCACAGCGAAACATGTGATGGCAGGGGCGTGCTGGAGTGCTCATGATGGTTATCCTTCTGCACAATGGGATCCGCGCATAGTTGTAATACTTCTAGAAGGCCTGTCTGTTTTCTAGTACTTCTCTGCGATGCTTGTGCCCAGCTCGATCTGAGCTGAGATTTCGAACAGCGTAGACACGCCTTTGTGTTGCCAATTACACCACACCAACGCCTGTTGTTTGAGTCATCGCCCAACTTCTTCATTTTGGCATGACACCAGGCCAAATGCCGCCTTGAATGTATCGAATTCTCTCTGGTTGAGTGATCAGGTCCTGGCCGGCCCAAGAGTACTCGCTTGGCTTTCACTGTTCGACGACATTGCAGTATCTTGTCTCTTCAGTCGCATCCTAATCTTACCAATCGTCAAGACCTCATCTGATTGCCTCAAAGGGTCTTCGTTCGATACCGACCTCGGCAACACTTTGTGCCTGATCACCACACACAGCGATTGTATCCATCGCAAAAGCGGATAGAGAGTGGGCACGGTGCCGCACACGACCAGCAGAAAGAGCTCAGCAGTGACCCAGACAAAGATGTCATATGTCGCCCACGTCAGATCGGTGCGGTTACCGAGCTGTGAAAGATGACGCGTCTTAATGCCCGAGCATACCGAGGTCAGGATGTTGAGTCCGAAAACGATGCATAACTGAATGCGCTGGAGAACGCTGATCCGGAGCTTCCAAAAGACGGTTAGTGGGATCATCGCCAGACTAGCATCGGCAAAGGTGTAGAAGGCTGGTAAGGTGAGCACTTTGAGCTTCATACATAGCTATCGAACTGACTTACAGCCAGTAAAGATGCCATAGGCGGCCATGACTTTAGGGTCCAAGCATGTACCGTCGATTCGCGGATCCCACAAGCGCTGTGGCGGACGGCATTGTAGAAACGTCAGAAGCGAGCACGAGATGGCCACCAAGCTCGTGAAGATGATCGTTACGCTCCAGAGGTAGATGCGCTGCCACGTCCAGCCCATGTCTCTCATGATGTTCAGCAGCAATGCTGAGATGGAAATCTTTCCGGAAGCCACGCCAACAATGCCGAATATCTGCGAAGTCCAGTTCAGTAGGATGGCTCTTGTCAGATTATCCATTCCGCGCTTCTCCACATCCCAGATGTGCTGGCAGCCGCCGCGATTGGCATACAACGTCAGTACAACAGACCATCCTACGAAGCACATCTTAAGATTGTCAGTGGAAGCAAACTTCAGTCCGCGATTCACATACCCAGGTTGTACCCATGAAGATGTCATCCCAGCCGATCTGGTTCTTACGCGCGCGGAAGATGAACCGAAGAACAACAGTAACGAATGAAATAAAAGTCAGAGCCCACATCAAGAAGACAAGCGCGGGCCCTCGATCGGGGATCGAGGCTGCATCTCGCTGGTAGAGTGCACTCATGGCCACTCAGACTATGCAGATAACAAAATGCCAAGTCTCCATAGTCCTCAGTCAAAATGTTGTCGAATCCCAAGTGTGCGGTGTTGCGCTCCTTTTCACAAACATTTGTGCTGCATAAGGCTGGTTTGGCAACATCGGCAAATCGTGCAGCATCGCCTCAAAAAAGTAAGCACAGTCGTCGCGCCTGAAGGAGCATGGGTCGTTCCTTTGATTCGTTGGAAGAGTGCCGTCTCATGCGGTGCAGTTGAGAACATGAACGAAGGATCACTCCTTCCACACATGTAGTCAAGCGCGACGTGCCAGCAAGTGTATGCGGACTAGTCGCTCACTTTGTCGGGTGCACCTTGCCTGTTTAAGCGAAAGTCCGAGCCGTGGGCTACTGGACCGAGCCGCTTCACTATTTCAAGGACTTCTCACGCCTCCCGGCTTGCGACCGAGCTCGTTACCAAATCACGACCTTGCACAACCTCGAAGATGACGTCGCAAGCCGATCCTCAGGCTCTTATTGAGCAGCTGCAGCTGCTGAACGCGGATCCCAGCGCTTACTTCAAGAACGATGCGCAGAAACGTGACTTCCAGAAGTCCGTTCGACAGGCGGAGAATGCGGTGGAGGAACCGTTTGAGACTATGCAGCGTTTGGTATATGGCGTGAGTGATTGGTGTGTACCGTTGTCACAGACAGTAACTGCTGATCCACATCCAGCCGCTACCCCTTGTTACTGCACGCATTGGCCAAGATCGAGGCATCTTCGAAGCACTCGCAAAGAGTCAGGATGGAGTACAGCTTGATGTTCTCGCTCAAGCGAGTGGGCTCCAGAAAGGTGTCCTCGAGGCCATACTGGATTACATGTGCACAAAGGGCATGGGCGTTGAAGTTGCACCAGGGACATATAAAGCTACGCCACTGACACATATGTTGCTTGTGCCGTTGTTCAAAGATGCCGTAACTCATTTGTTAGTGATTCAACTACTAGCGTGAACCCATGCTGACTATTGGTAGTCATGACAATTGCGCTCCAGCCTTTACAGCTCTTAATCAAGCACTCGTGGGTCCAAAAGCAAACAAGACTGCATTCAAACTGGGACAGCATAGCGATGAAGACTTCTATACATGGATGGAAACGCATCCGGTCCAACAAGGCGCTTTTCACCGCTTCATGGAAGCCCAGTTTGCCAGTCTTCCAACATGGCTAGATGTAATCTCGTTCGACAATGAGATCGCCAAGGGCGTAAGCGCGGAGGATGTGGTATTCGTTGATGTTGGTGGCGGCAACGGATCGCAATGCGCAGCGCTGAAGAAAGCCTTTCCCGAACTCAAGGGCCGTATCATCCTGCAGGATCGCCCAGCTGTGCTCGAAACAGCATTGGACGTCGATGGTGTGGAGTTGATGGCCCACGATTTCCTCACTGAACAGCCAGTACACAGTGAGTTCATATGCTAGAATCCTAAAACGCCCCAGGCACTGACAGCTCCAGACGCCCGAGCATACTACTTCCGTCAGATTTTCCACAATTTCGATGATGACACATGCATTCGGATCTTACAGATGCACCTACCCGCACTTCAACATAATCCCGAGAGCAGAATTTACATCGATGATAAGACACTACCCGACGAGAAGCCAGATGCTAGCACACCAGGTGTTGAGTATACCGCAGCGCTTAGCCTGGCTATGAAGGCAATGTTCGATGCGCAGGAGCGACGAGAGAAGCATTGGCGTTGGATCATTGATCAGGCTGGGTTGGAAGTTGTGGAGATCCGGAAGTTCACGAAGTTTGACGATAGCGTTATCATTGCTAAGAGAAGGTACCAGGATCAGTGGAGGTAGCAGGACATTGATCAGTTACAGCTCAGGTTCACCCTTGTGCCGCGTATTGATCATGCGCAGGTTCTCTGGTAGAGCGGCTAAGTGCAACGTCATAGTAAATGAGCGAATCATATTGATGAACGGGCTACGTCCTCCATGATCCAGCTTTTTTCTCAGGTTCCTACTCATGCAGCAGCTTCTCTCTCCTTCGAACTCTTTAAAGTCTTCACACTCTTGCAATACCTCTCTAGAAATTCTTTATACTCATGCTTCAGCCATTCTCCCGTATCTTCATTCTCAGAACTACGTCTTCCCCTCATTATTACCACTTTGCACGGATATGGAAGAAATGGCGCTCGTGTTGGACTTCGCATCTTATTTCAAATTGGAGACAGCCATCACGCGAAACATCACAGTCGATCTCTAGAGAAGGACCTGAATGTGGTCGACTGCATCGCGGACTCCGGTCATCAAGAATCATCTACTGTAGCACTTCGGCGCAAGGTTGATAAGGAGATTTCTACCATGATATGTACGATGAGTTCTATCACGGTCACTTAAGCCTTTGACGTTATATGAGATATGGCTACAACTTCTATTCAAACGGCAGTATAGACAGACTAATCGACCAAATTGACATGAAAGTGCTCTGGAAATTTTGGCGTGAGCCGCACAAGCATCACTATCGTGTAAATGCTCAACTCTCTTCAAATTTTCGAATGACAGAACCATAGGGGAAGAATCATCATCAGTTCAGGAGCCATTAGTCGACTCGGAAATTGAGCAAACTCAGTGTCAGTCTATTTTTACAATAGTGGAAAAGGTGGGAAAGAGTTCAAGGAGTTCAGACAACTTAGAGGAAGATCGTCAATCCGCTAGAACAATATCATCGTACGCAGCACCATGATTGCGTTGTATCTAATTCCAGACAGCTCAGATGTTCTGGAAGATCTTGAACAATTGTTGGTAGATCGATAGCAGCCGTCAAGCTTACTTCCTAGTGTGATGAACTATGCTAGAAGCACCCCCATCACAATCAGCACTCCAGACCTCCACAAGAACATCCAGAAGTTGTGGAACGAAGAAGATTCAGGTCTCCTGGTTGCTTTGGGACTGGATGGTCTCTGTGAGCTCGGGCTAGACAAAAGGCTACACGGTTAATCACGAAAGAGGTCACGCGCTTAAACCTCTAGGCTTCCCGGGTGGCTCTACGAAGACAACAAATCCAGATGCATTGCGAGTATACCTGAATGATAAGGTTTCACCATTGGAAATGCACATAGCGTCATTGCCGTACCGGATTCAAGCGATCCCGCCGTCGAGCAATAGAATATAGATGATCTAGACAGTGAGCTGCTAGCAAACAATCTAATCAAGCGTTCATGGGCACAAGTCATTGTACCCGAACATCGTTTGAGGGTCAACGGAAGATGACTCCACAAGTGGACCTTAATAAGAAAGATATCGCACATCATGATGCAAATGCTTCATGAAAATTGCGAGGAGACTGATGCAAGCAGCAACATCCTCGGGAGTCAGACTGGGGAACAGAATGCATCCGCGCCTTTCCCCAAAGACTTTTGGCAAACATATACACCGAAAGTCTCCCGATTCCCCTGTGCTGTCTGTTTCGGGAGAATAGAAAAGTAGCGTAATGTGAGTAGTGGAAAGCAAACATCTCCTTGGACAGAAACAGAGAGAAGTCGACTAGGTGGCATATCATGAGCGCAATACGCACAAGACAGAAGCTATAGGGCGTTCACAGTGAGATTCTTTCACATGCTATAGGTATTCCGAGGCGACTCAACCAAGAATTGGGCCGTCGAATGGAGACATGATGATAGCTGTTTGCGTCCATTATTAATTATGCGCACATAACAATGCTGAATTCCAACGGAAGCTCATCGGCCTCTGTTACAAGAAGCCCCTGGAAAGCCACGGGACAATGTTGGGCGGGTTAGGAAAGTCTCCAATCACTTTAAGCACCGGCTTAGGTGAGGCATCCGTTTTGGCTTCTAATTTGTGATGCGATTCGTTCATTTCATCTGTTGAGGATTCATGCTTCCAGGATAGGTCGTCTCACACATACATCCGCTGTTTAGCAAACTGTTGTGGCTGTTTGAGGACACAGAAGGCGTCGGTCTTCGCCTTTCATTACGCTCATGAGCGGAGAAACGGGGCAGGAGTGAACCATGTACATTGACAATGACCACTTTGATTTGATGTCAAACTTCAAGAGAACACAACAGTCATCATGTCAACGAATGAGTGCATCTCCCGTCAGTGAGACTCGATGAAAACCCGGAGGGACTGCGCTGTTGCGGACAGAAGGATCTGACATTGAGAAGCCAGTCTCCTGGGAACCGTTCTCGTAGATTCGAGGGCAGGAAAAGACGACCGCGCGTAACTCATGCGGGGTTCACCAGCCATTCGAGGCAGCAACAACCCTCAACCCAGCACGTTCGCAGCGGCTCAAGCTTCATTCTCAAGCCCCATCCATTCAGCATCACTATTGATTACCTTATACCATATCCCGACCCACAATAACACCATGATTGCGGAGAGCCCCCAATAATCTCAATAAGACCGCAGAGATCGCGATCAAATGTAACATTATGAACCCCAGTCACAGATCCCCCGAGATAAGCAAACAGCCGTGGACGGCGCGAAGCCATCCCCATGTCCAACGGCTTCATCGGTCCTTCTTTCGGAGAGACCAGCGACCGTTTTGCTGCTGATCATGAACAAAACAAGTAACCACACAGTCAGCCCTAGATACCAGTACACTCGCACCCCTCACGACACTATTCCCGGTTTTCTTGCTTCACTCAACAAGTTCAACGAGTTGGGCGTTGTTGGGCGTGAGATGTAAGGATGGACGCTGTTTGCCTGTCCGTTTTGGTCTTTTCCGTAAGCTGGAAATGGGAGATGAGGATGTACCGGCATTACTGGAAAGGAAATAGATGTAAAGCGGGAGGCTGCACCGGTGCCCAATCAATCTTACTGTGTCCATTGCTTTCGTTGGGGGGACGCACGCACTGGATATCGACATCCAGCCCTTTCAGACACCCAGCCACCCAGATCGGCTCCTGCGCATCTTGCAGCATCGGAGGCGTTTCAAACATCAGGCCAACGACTAGATCAAACGATATGGACGGCTCATCATGGCATCATTGTCGTGGACTTTGTTCGATTGCAGGATCGCACACTGGTTGGTCTGGCTGGCAAGTAAGGTTGACGCGTGACTGCGGTTGAGGTATCCAGCCAAACGGTCCGCACCGAAGTGTTCGATTATGCAATGCCTGCAGTGGTCAAACTTTCGGCTTCGATCAAACCTACCAGACCACACCCCTTGC
>NW_021167941.1:0-44498 GCF_004154835.1 Alternaria arborescens | reverse complement strand
TAATCTGCTCTATTAATATCTATATATTATCTTGTAAGGTGGTTGAGATATACGCGTGTAGAGGTGCGCAAAGTTGGTGGGGTGCGTCACTCGCTTGTACGCGTCACTCGCTTGTAAAACATGTTAGAACGATAAGAAGCTTGGCTGACGGATCCAAGAAGTCCGGTCGCCTCATCCCAGTTTTAAGTATCGACTGTGTGGCTTTGAGCCACTGTGCCGCGATGCCGAGATGTCTCGGCTGTTGGCGTTGAGTACTTTCGGAGTACTTGTCGGTACTGTGCATGTTGGTTCTCGCAGTTTCCCCGTGGAGGATCCAACGACTCCGCGTTTTGCGCGCTCTGTGTGGAGCCGTGTGATGCTTTTAGCCAGCAACAGGAGCATCCAGGATATGTGTTTCCGGGGTAGAGATACGACAGTAAGCAGCGCTGCCGCATATGACAGGTTGATGTTTGCCACGTATGCCACTTAAGGCTTGTCTGATTACAGGTGTGGCGGCACCGCCAATGATACGTCTCGCAAACCAATACGCCATGATGGCAACGCGTGGTTATGGTGCACTAGACCTGCAGCGCATTGAAGACTCGTCGGAAGGCCCAGTGAGCATTATCGTGGAGGATTGTCCCGAGGAATGTGGATAGTGTCGCTTCGCTTGCCTGCGCAGTGTGCGGGTGATCGATTTCCGGAGAGACCATGGCGTGGCAGGATCCTTTTCAAAGTAGAAGATACTGTAAGGCATGGAATGTCGTTGAAATTGAGCCTCAATCGATAGATAAGCTCTGCACGTGGATACCTGGCCCAGGCGGGGCGGGTGGAATGGTGGGGGTGGCAGTTGCGGATTCTGCTCCTACAACTATCAGCATCCGAAAATACCGAGAAGGTTCGCGGGGTATACACGAGCCTTACGAACTAAGATAATCGCATAGGCTTGCGACCGGCCACACGATTGCATGCAATCGCTTCTTTCGATGACCACAATACAAAATGGTTTTCTCGCTACGAGATTGGATAGAATTGGTGAACAGACGACGCTTTTGATTGTGTGGTCCAAATATATACTACGCCGAAGAACCCCATCCCAATGCCCATTATCAACCCTATACATGCATGTTCATAAAGTCATCAAACGCCCTTTGTAAGTCCGACAGCCTCACTCAAGCTCAGATCGCGCGTAACGATTCAGCTTCCGACATACTCGAACTCGACGAACGGCGCGGCGCAAGCTGGCTATCCGCCTCGGCGAGCGCGGCCTGCATCGAGAAGCCAAAGGTGGCTGCGAGGTACTGCGCATAACGAATGCGATACGCCTGCGCAGGGTCTTCCTTTGGCTTAAGAAGCTCCTTCTTTTGTGATGAAACACCTGCTGGAAAGATTAGATGGGAGGCTTTAGTATGGTTGATCAAATATACCCGATGCGGGATGGAGAACTATTGAAGGCGTCATGGTAGGCGACAAAGTAGGTGAAGATGAGGGTGACGAAGAAGCGGACGAGTTGAATGGAAGAGCAGGCATGATGTCTGAGTTCAATAGACGATAGATGATAGATGGGTGGTGGTTTGAGCTGTAGGCGACGCTGATTGGTTGCGGTAGAGGTAGTTCGAGGTTTGTATGAGGGTAGTTCTCTGGTGTCGATCCCGTCTTGCAAGAGTTTAGATTGAAACTCGAGATTGGTTGAAGAAGTTGCTGTGGATGCTTTGCTGCTTCGAGAGAAAGATGGGCAGCAGATGATCTCTTTATACGTGGCTGACGGCTGGGATCGAGGGACCATTCAATCACGATCGTGAGCCTTGCGGAAGCTTCACCGCACAATTAGAAACAGAACGAATGGCGCCGTCACGATAAGTTCCACACAAGAGACACCGAGGCATGCATCTCGATCAGCCCGAACCAGTGTAACGTAATTGGGGGCAGATTATTTCCTAGTGGAGAAAAGTGATACAAGCCGGTTAGCCATCCATGAATGCGCCATTTCTTTTCTTGTTACCCCTGGACCACCGCACTCCCGTAGCGCTTCCCCAGGTTTTTCATTCGTGCTTGCCTGTTTGAGCGGTGTAGTAAATGTTGCGCGCCAACCTGCTTTGAGCCCCATGCATGCGGTCCCTTGCCATAGCATATATCGCAATGCTCAAAACATTTTCACGATGCGCTGTTAATGTTCGAAGGCACACACAACAGATGTTGCGTGACGCATATAGTCCGACACAACTGCATCCAAGTGGCACCACCTGACTAACCTAGCCAGCATCGCTGCATAGGCCCAGCTGCGGAGCAAGTCGCCACATCCCGTCAAAGCCAGTAACGTTGCCGTTTAAAACGAGCAAATGACACAGCCAATATTCGCTATTTGCGCTGAAGATGACGACGGCGCAAGTAACCCTTGTTTATAGTGGAACGGCCGTGCGTCGTGTTAGATATCAGCAGCTACGCCACGACTGGGCACTTTGCGCTCACATATGGAATACATCCTTTGTCGCCATGGGCCTGATCACCTCGCTTTGCACCTGCATATTGTTGGTGAAGTGTCAAACCTTTCCAAAGGACCACGTTGTTGGCGCAAGCCGTCTGGGACGTCTGAGTGCGCTTTCGCGACTCGTACAAGGTCCCATAGACCCATGCAAAGAAACGGGGAGACCTTTTTCTAGACTACCAGGATCTGCAACTAAACGTCCGCTTCAGAGGGCTGAACCGCAAGAAGCCGCAGCCAAGGATCCCCACCGTGGAAGCAGAAACACTTTCGAATTCTCTGCCATGCACTTTGATGCAGTTTCTGACCCACGTCACACCGGACCCACAATATTCGTCAACATCGATATTCAAGCAACTTTTGCGATTACTCTCTGACATTCACGATACTCCAGGTATATCTAGCATTGGTCATGATGCTATACTACCATACCAAGGTGGTCCAGAAGCCTGACTTTACGTACAAGAAACCGGTGTAGCCCGCCCAAACGTCACGATGTTAAAAACGCCGCATTGTTCCAAACGTGTTCTATGCAGACGCCGCATCATGAGGCCTTGACGATCGATGAGGGGCAGCGCCATAAGCGGGACCAGTGCGGGGCCGATGCCTGTGAATCGGATGGCTCGGCTGAAAGCCGTCATTTGTCTGGAGCCAGGCACACGCAGCTGCGGTCACTGTGACCGCGGCAACATCACCTTCCTGTTTACTTTGAACCAAGACTTGGCAGACCTTCCCTCGATTGTTAGGTATCGCAGGCCTCCCTGCACTGTGTCAGCACGCGGAAAGCACTTTCCGACGTTGCCTTGCCCTTTGCCCTCATCCTCGGGTATGGGCATGCAAGAATATGCACATCATTATCAAAGCACACAGCCACTCTCGCCATGCACGATATTGCCTCAACCCAACGCTAGGCTCATACTGTCAGCACGCACATTCTACAATGTCCATGGCGATGTAGCCTCGTGCCAGTGCGGCATTTCCTCAAACAACACCATATAATTATTCCCGCTGTGGAGCCCGGCGATCCGGTCCAGTCAACTCTAAAGCAACGTCAATCACCAGCAGAGTACAGCATGACCGTGAAATGCGACACACGAAGAACGTCAGGTACAGCGGCATTTACTACTCACCGCTATAATGTAAGTTTATCTTGTGGTCCATCCATCAGGCTTGCCCTGCATGCTGCATTAGGCCGACATCAGGGTCTGATGCGAGTGTATCTGATAGCAGCAAGACGTGCCTGGATCAATCTCTAGTCTGGTTTCACATGTTGCGTGTACCAAATTCAGATAACACTGGTCAAATCAGAAGTTGGAGGTTGGATGCGCGAATATTGCGATGACTACTACATTGCAGAGGGTTTGAAGTTTAATTCGGCGAACCTACGCAACGCCATGAGTGACAAATGCGGCTGGCGTGCATATCACGAGTTGGACGAACCAATGTTTGCGGGAAAGCTGGGAATCTGGACATGGCTTATCCACAATTATGCTAGGCCTCTGACCGGAAACACTCACTCTAGAAATCGGGCCTACATCCATACGATACCAAATCAGGTACCATGAGACTCTTACGATGAATCAAGCATTACGCCGTGCCCCATCTGCGCGCATAGGAAAACAAAGGAGAGAAAAACAACGCAAGACATCCAACGGTAGACATGATGCCGTTGGCCATCACAGTACCGCTTCACCAGCGTTGGTCTGGGTACATGTAACCAATTCGTTGGCCAGGGCCGTCGAAGTTGCTTTGTGGAGCAGAAGGCCCCCTGTCGTCCATCATCGGCGGTCCACCTTGCATGCCGCCTGTGGGACGACCACCGACTTGCTCGCCGTCTGTTCCTATACCCACGTCGCGAACGCCATGGACTCTAGCCCCTCCGCGCATCGCGTTGCGAAGTCCTGCAGGAGCGGCATGTGGAGTAGCAAGAGGAGCAGCACGGTGAGGTCCACCATAGCTTGAAGGGCCTGCGGAAGGGCCATGCCCACGACTAGGACGCATCTGGGGAGGACCGCCATAGCCTAGAGGTGGACCTACGGGAGAGTCACGAAGAGGGCTACGAGGACCGGCAGGAGAGCCGCCACCATAGCCACCATGTCCATGAGGAACGCCGCCTCCATGACTGGGAGGGGGTCTTGGGGGCGGCGCGCGTCCACCAGCATTCTGTCCATTCGCAAGCTGTTGAAACTGCTCCGAATCCTGCCAAATGCCATCCTCTCCAAGAAACTCAGCCCTGCAGATCGGGCAACGCTTTTGATCATCGGGTCGATTCAACAACATCTCCTTTAAACAATCCCTCCCAATCATGTGATTACACCCCTCAATTCCCTTGATTTGGATGCAAAGATGCGACGCACTCGGTGGCTCCAGACAAATCGGACACTCGGCATTTGGAGGCGCAATCCTGCCATCGCCAACGGGCTGCGTTCGTTCTTGTAAGAACCACGCCATATCTTCTGCGGCTTCTTGCGAGAGACCGCGGTCTTGTCGCATAGCAGCGGGTTCGACTTCGTTTCTGAAAGCGCCGTCCGGACGATGGCCTTGTCCACCGTCGACGCGACCATTGACACCACTATTAGCGCCGTTGACACGGAACGGGTTCGGGCCTGTCCAGAAAGAGGACCGAAAGGCTCCTGGGCGACCTGTCGGGCGGCCGCCTAGGAGACTTCCGGGTGGTGGTCGTCCTTGTGGTGGACCACGAGGTGGCACACCTCCGTCCATACCCATACCTGGCGGCCCCTGATCCCGACGCATGGTGTTGCGATACGGATCATTAGGTCCATAGCCTTCTTCGTGCATGTTACCGTCGGACTCTTGGTAAGAAGAGTAAGAGTGAGAGTTGCCGTCCATCATGGGACTACCCATCGCGTGATGCATCATTAGACCTTGGCCGCCCATGCCACCCATCATGGGTGGTAAATCGTAGCCTTCATACGGATCTTGCTCTACGTAGCCACTGCGTTGAATTTGGCTTGGTCGATAGCCACCGCCATTGCGGTGGCGGCCACCGAAAGGATTTTCATCCCAGATTCCGCCTTGAAAGGGTCCCATGTCGTTTGGTTCGGTCGATAGAGATTCGTGGTCTTAGGTTGTGGTTGAGGGTAAGTTGGCGAGGAAATGAGCAAGTGAGCTAATGTAGTCGAATGAATCTATCTTTGTGCTATAAGGACGAACGACACCGTACTCTAAAAGAGTACAGTCACCGGACAATGATATGGTGAAAGTATTCGCGAAGAGTTGTATGTGTTCTCAAGAGGTCATCAACTAGGGCTATGGTTGAGATGTTCCACGTCACGCAACTGCATGAGTATGGTTAAGTATGAAGAGCACAGAAATTCTCTATGCCCAAAGACTTCATACGACGGCCAGGTATCTCAAGACGATGGAGAGTGCGGTATTCTATGCGTGTGACTCTATGTCCTGATGACCATGTGACTAAGAGGCCATGAAGATGGCTTTGAACATATAAGGTGAAGGCACGATTTTCACTAAGCTACTCACACATATTCGGATAGGCATGCGACCGGGTTTCAATGCTAAGCGTTCTGGCAAGGTGAGTATTTTCAAACATATACTGAAAGGCGCGTTTACGAAATGCATGTGTATTGGTTGCAATGAGTATCGAGAAAGAAAGTACATTATACTAGTAATCTAGGTTATCCTACTTCGTTATCACAATGACTAGGGTATCTACATCGCCCATCCGACCGCTATGCTATCCATACCCAAACAATACCGAACGTAAACAAGGACAGATCCTCACACTCCAGAGTAAACCTAGACCAAACAATTCCTAGCTATTCCTCAAGTTCGAAACTCTGCCGCCTATGAAAGTGGGACTACCAGCTCTACTCCTGGTCTTGGGTTGAGGTGTTGCACTCGTGCCTCTGGTGCCCACACCCGGCCTGCCAACGCTCCTCAGACGAACAATCTCTTCTTCCTTGCTCTGCAGCGTACGCTTGTAAATAGTCAACTGTGCCTCCAGGCTCGCGATTTGCTTTTGCTGTCGATCGTAGTTCTGATTCAGGTGCATGCCCTTCCGCTTTGTTGCTTCCCCTGAAGCTGCAGACGAGAGTTTCTTCACTTCTTCTTCGAGCTCTTTAACGCGGGCAGCATTGGAAGAAGCAGCGTTTTGCGCATCTTGATAGGCTCCTCTTGTATATTCAAGTAGACTTTCCGCACTTGAAGCGTTCTGTATTGCTTTGTCTTTCTCCGCGCGTGCTTCAGCAAGTTCTTTGCGAAGCTTAGTGATCTCGGCGATCTGTGCATCAGGCGAGAGAAGATCGGTAGCTCGCTGTTCCTGTAGCTGTTGGTCTAGGTCGCGCATCTCTGCGGTACGTGTTGTAAGGCGCTCGGTAAGGGTAGCGTTATTCTTGGTCAACGTTTCCACTCTGGTCTCTGCAGCGCTCAATTTTCCCTTCTGAACACGATAATCACGGGCGAGATCTTCATGCTTCCCCTGCTGTTTGTCCCACATTATCTCACTCTCTCGAAAGTGCCTCTGTTCTGCCCTATGGGCTTCTTGCTCCTCTCGAACCGCTTCGTCAGCAGGAGCGGATGCTCTCTGCAAGTCAAGCTCGAGGGCAGCAGTTCCGGGCATAGAGTCGCTTATATGCGTGACTTCGTGCTCCTTCTCTGCAACGGAAGCTCTTTGTGGTTGCGGAGTGAAGCGCATACGCTTTGCCGGGTCAAGGTCTTCTTCATCCAAAGGGCGCTTGGTACGCTCAGGTATAGGCGTATCTGTAGAGGGCTGCGACAACTGCGTCTGATACTCAATGACATCCTTGACGCTACCAATAGATGGCAATGGCCATTCGGCCCCTTCCATTATGTTCTCGATCCAGCCGGCGACTTCTGAGGCGCACTCAACGTCTCGCGGCGTTCGGTCGTCGATGGCTTTTCCAACATCTGGGCGAACATGCGCCAGACTTGCCAGGATAGTATGCATACGCTCTACTGGGTCCAGACTCGATGCTACATACCGCTCAAGGTGGCCGACAGTCCTCGGAATGACTAGATGGATCACTGGCACCACATCGCGGTCGGGAGAATTTGCCCAGTTCTTCTTCCGAATCTGTGCTGCGTCCTGCACGCCATCGAGGCAGATGATCAGATCGGGAGCATGTATGATGGGCGATGCATCACTCGGTATGACAGTGACCAGTAAGCTACCCTCAGTCTCTTTGCGGTCTAAATTCCAGTCTTTGCCAGGCATAGTGTATTTGATCAAGTTTGCCTTACAGAAGGTCTGGATGATCCGGAACAGAGTTTCATTGTCCCGTTCCGTGACCAAAACAATATGTTTCTGCGGCTCGGAGTTTCGCAATTCCTGGAAAAGTCTGGCTAAGAACCTGAACTTGGTCGAGTTTTCCATGCCAAATCGAGCGGCATGTTCAGCTTGCGTCGACGAAGCCTCGCCGTTCAAGCCTTCTATTTCGGCTTCAGCGAAGATCAAGTCCATGTGTGTTTCAATAGCCCGGAGTTGGGACAAGATATTCTCGACTTCTTCGATGGGGCTCACACTCCGAGGCTCTTTGAGAAAGCGGTCCAACAAGTCCTTTTTAGACGAGATGTACTGGGCATACGTGTCGCTTTGTCGGCCTTGTATGAACAACGGCACGATGAACTCTTGGTCAGCTAACTGCAAGTCGTCATTGAGTAGACTGTCGCTATCCTCGTCATCTGCATCACTAACATCCATTTCGTCAGAAGCGGGGGACGTCGGTACTGGTGCGATAGGTTCAGACAGGGTTGGATCTTCAGCGATAGTAGGTTCTGGGGGAGCATCTGGCAGCGAAACCATGACCTTGTCCAACGGTGACGCTTCTAATGGTGTATTATTAGTGGCATAGGCAATGTTTCTTAGTGATGTTGGTGTTTGCGCAACAGGCGAACGGTCGGGCACAGCAGAAGGCGAACGAGTGCCTTCTGGCTGCTCATTTGTCCGTAGTCTGCTCAAAGGTGTAGAAGTAGCTGATGGTCCATCTCCTGTCACTGAAGGCGTGAAAGACGACCTGCTAGGGCGCCCTCTAGAAGCTCTGGAAGCTGCGAGGCGTTTGGCAATGTCCTCTTGCAGCCGACGATGGACATTATCCGCAGCGCTCTCACCCGACATGATTGATGGCGATGAAGTAGGAACAGGTGTACAAGGCCGTGATGGAAGTCTGGGTTCTTGATTTCTTAGGGAATAGCTTGGTGGGTAAAGAACTGGCGAGGTTTCGTGATTTAGTGACCTTGACGGCCGTTCCGGAGTCTCCTGAGATGAGTCGTGACGAGATTCAGAGCTAGCTCGATGCACTGACTCTTTCTCGATGGTAGTCCGTATACTCTCAGGCGTGTCGTCTTGGGTGCTTAGATCTGCCTCGAGAGGTAGTACTTGCGCGTTCTGCTCACGTTCAGGGCTAGAGGAATCGTGGAGCAACTGAGCACAACAAGTCTCGTTTACTTCGGGTTGGTCTGGTGGCAAAGTGCTGTGAGTAAGAGCAGAATCAGATTGCAGAGATACTACTGGCGCGTCGTCGTGAACCTGGGGATTGTTTGGTGATGCTTGTATTGATTGGTGAGGTGGGTCGGACGCCGGCGCCGGAAAGGCCAGGCTTGGCACACTAACCCTGGTAAGCACTTGTCCTGGATGGCTAAGTGGTGTCGTGCAAGTATGTTCAAGCTGGTCTGGAACGGCAGTGAGAAGTTCTTGTAAAGGCTGATATGGTGCAAACGGATGCTGAGACTGGAAGGGGAACTGTTCGTTGTCTTCCAGTAGCGAGTGTTCGGTTAGACTGGGCTTACTGTCACGAACGCTATTTTGCTGGGATTCCTGATGTTGCGACGCCTCGTCAATGCTGCCGACCGCGAATTGTATACCGCTAGCTTCGTTGCTCCGTTCGGAATGATGCGGTTGGCTGTTGCCTACAAGCGTAAAGGATTTGTTTAGAAAGGATGGGGTTTCAGCTACGTCCGCGATATCTGTCGAAGCGTCTCCTGTAACGTCTGCAGAGGTTGGGTTTAAAGGCAGATGTTCGCTCTGTGTGCTCTCTCCTCTGTCTGAGGTTGTCTCGCAGACGGCTTGAGCTGGACAAACCTGAGGGTCGATGTGATCAGACTGTCGCGTTTCGAGCCAGTTAGTGTCTTCTCTTATATGCTCGACTTGTGCAACACTCTGGGCGTCTCCGCTGGGTTGGATAAGCACGCTATCCTCAAGCTCTTGGCTCGACGCCTGGTCCACCTGTGACGAGATATATACAAATTCGGCTGTCGTCGGAGCAGATTGTGATTCTGCTGTGGTGATATCGGGGATGGTCTCGGGGATGGATCGTGCAGGCGATGCGGCGTGTCGTGCGGCTTCTTCTATCAGTTCAAGGAGACCCTGCAAGTAGTAGTTAGTGGATATGCTAACTCGTAGGGAAACAGGAAGCAAACGTACCGAGTCTTCGACAACGTTCTCCTCAATGTGCGACTCGTTTGTATCTGTGCTTTGCTGGCTTGTATCTCCAGTATGCTGAATAATGGGAACAAAGCTTCCTTCGCCAATGGAGCTTTGCGAATCTGCAACTACGCCGGAAAGGAGAGATTGTGGCCGTGCAGCGAACAGCTGCGAGCTATCAAGGTCGGTGTCTTGGGTAGGTGCTTGAGTCGAACCAGGCCCAGACGAGGCGATCTGGGAAAAGCGCGAGTATTCGTCTCTTTCGAGACTTTCGCCACGTCGTGCGATCTGAATGCGAGGTGAAACGCGGTCTGCTGGTGCTGTGGCACTGGCCGAGGTTTGCGGGCCTCTTTGATCGTTGGGAGATGTTGAAGATGTAGAGGAGCAGATAGCAGGTTCTGGGCTGCTGTCAATGACACGGGTATTACGAATGCGCCTCTGTTCTTGAGCGTCTTGCCGTTGCTCAGACTGTCTTCTGCTGCTTCCTCGCGATATTCGGCGGACTTCTTCCAAATTTCGCGCTTTCTCTTGCTCCCAGTGAGCGACAAGCAAGTCGTTCGCGTTCTCTTCTGGCTCCCAGGTTGGTTCCCACGCCTTACCAGTTTCCGGGTCAAGGCCTTTCCATTGAATGTGATAAGTGCGCACTCCACGGACGGTCTTCTCGTCTAAGATGCGCTCTGCTGCCCATAGAGTGTCGTTGGTGGGTTCGCTTTCGCTGGAATCGATGTACCGTGCTCGTTTGCTTGGTTTGGTTCTGATAGAATTGCGCTTCCTCTTGGAGTGCGCCATTACGCGCGACGTCCAATTGAGATTTTATCCAAGTAGGTTAGCTCCATTGTGGAAAAGAGAGTGTGGAGATACCAATGCGCCTGGGCTGTTGGCAGGCGAGGGTGAGGGCGAGTGATGATGAGTGCGGGACTATCCGCGAACCGAATAATGACCCCTGCTGGCGGTGAACGCGTCACGACGCGTCCCTGACTAGTAAGAGACTTCACAACCACGAGAATGGGTGATAGTATCGGTTCGAACTTTGAGGACCCAGAGTACAATTCGATGCAAGAGCTGATTTGTCAATGGGCACTGAGATCTGAAATAAGTCCCGTGTTCTCTTTGTGCTTAGAGTGCTAGGCCCAATGCATGATGATTGCGCAAGTTACTTTTGTCATCACAGCACGTGGGGACAGAAGCAAACGGAGTGTACAAGAACTTGTCAGGCAAGCTATGGATAAGCCGCCAATAGCCCAACTATCAAGTCCTCTATAAAACTATACATGCTTCCGCAACATGATCGCCATCATGAACTAGGTATCCTACAGGTTTCCACACATCAAGACACACTCCACCAGATATGCATGCACACAATGGCCATAGGCCTCTCCAACTAATTTTAGTATCGCCCGCCACGCCCTGTTCCCCTCCAACCGCCTCTGTTGCCGCCACGCTGTCCCCCGCCATAACCACGTCCCCCTTGGTAGCCACCTCGGTTCTGACCATACTGACCATTGTTGCCGTACTGGTTGCCGCCTTGGTTGCCGCCTTGGTTGCCGTATTGATTACCACCCTGATTGCCGTACTGGCCTCCATGTGGGTTGCTTTGTTGTGGACCGTGGGGCGGCATATTCATGTTTGGGGGAAGAGGATGAGGCCATCCGCCGTTGAAATTGGGAGGCGGAGGGGGAGGTACCCATCCGCCGTTGAAGTTGGGGGGCGGGGGAGGAGGAACGAAGCCTCCAGGTCCCTGGAATTGCGGCGGGGGAGGCGGTGGGACATCGAACGGGGGCATATGCTGCGGCGGAAACGGCGGCGCGTTGAAAGGCGCTTGCGGAGGCTGAGAATATGGTTGACCGTAGTTCTGGGGCGGCATGGGCGGAACATGGTGCTGATGATTACCCGGACTGCCCTGGCTATTCCTGTTCGGACCATTCCACTGCGATGCAGGTTGAGACCCATCTTTGTCGTATGCCCTTGAATGCCGTCCTGACTCAACGAGTCCTCTCTGCTCAAGCTCTCGACGCGTGGGCTTGGAGGATGGCGAAGGCGAGACCCTGCGGCGCCCTTGATTTTCTTCGCGAAATCTTCGACGTGGAGGCGAGCGATCATCGTCGTACGACCCAGAGGAACGACGAGAGTAACTACGACTTCTACTACGATTGTATCCCATTCGCTCCCGCCTGTAATCCGAGTCTGACGAAGAAGTAGTAGGCCTACTATGTCGGTCATCACGACGCGCCACGGACGTGACTGGCGGGTCGTCCATGTCCTCCATACGCTCAGCATCTTCTCGCGCAATTTTGATGTTTTCCGGAACGCCGAACTTCTGCATATCTTGACAGAACTTCGGCGACCAACCGTATCCGTTTGCCACTGTCACTGTCTCGCCAGTCTCCTTGTTCTGCTTCACCAACTGACCCATGGGGTCCAACGACAGTTTGTACTTGGTCGTCTCGCTCGTCGGATTATCGCCCGTTGGCAGGTACTTGAGATCGATCTTTTCAAAGAAGTTGTCGAGCAGGTTGCGAACGTGAGGGCTGACAGGCTTCTTGTCTAGCCTCTGGACCTGGATTTTGGAGGGGTTGATTGGGCGTTTCGGGTACTTGATCATCTGCTCGAGCATGTATGATGCGGGGAGATCGTGCCATGGGGCATATCGGTCGCCGTGGAACTCTGGCAGGAGGTAATTGCGCTTGCGGACAGGCATGCCACCTTGAGCAATGAGCAAGGCTTCATCTGCCTTTTCCCGGCAGGTTTTGAGGCTCTCTGTACTGAGGAGCCTATTGACAGTCCAGTAGTTGATAATGGCTCTAAGTTTCAACTCTAGCTGTGATGCCCTCTCAGTGATACATACGGCTCCTTGTTCGATCAAATCAACAACAAAGCTTTCACATTCGTCGCTGAAGATACCCTGCTTTATCGTGTGGCGACGATGGAACTTGTCAGTATGCAGGACATCGTTGACAATCAGCAACAAATCCATCCGATTGCGGGCTGCTTTCTTTGCCGGTCCTGGAGCACTCTGGTCTACAACAATGGACTTGGAGACAGCGATGAGATAGTCACCGAGGATGGCGATCCGAGCCTTGGAGGGAGCTACGTGCTTCACGATCCACTCTGTGCATTTCTACGAACGGCAAATTAGTCTGCTCCCAGGGACATGCGATCAATGGCTTTATAGTTAGATACCTGGATGTTCACACGCGTGTTCTGCTTAAGAACAGCATCTATGTTGCTGAAGAGCTGCGAGCTAACTTCGACTGGAATGGGAAGACGATCTTCGGTATCTGTCTTTTTCATTGCTTGCTTGAATTTGATCTGTGCGATTGTTAACACACTTGTCGCGCGCTTGACATCGTCATTGGGCGCCATTTTTTGCGACGTGCGGTTGCGACAAAGAGGTTCGTGGTGGGGAAGGAGGTTTGACGCGAGCGTCGCAAGGTGTTGATGTTTTCGAGCGCCAATGACGCTAAGCTAGCGCGTCTTCCGCTTAGTTCCACCCCGCCATTCGGCCAAGGGAAGAACAACCATGTCCGCAAACGATGCCATCCAAGATGAAGTCACCTCACTCAACGCTATCTTTGACGAAGGAACCCTATCGGCCCTAGATGAAGACGCAAGATTATATAGTCTGCGGCTACCTTCGCTGCCATCGATAACACTCCGCATAGAATTTCCTGCAGACTATCCGGACACACCACCATCAGTGCTAGGCACACAGAGCGTGGGCCAGGATGTACCCAAGGGCATGGGTAGCCGTGCTGTCGATGTTGTAAGAGAAGTTCTGGCAAAAGTCTACCAACCGGGCGAAGCATGTATTTACGACCTACTCGAAGAAGCAAGAGAAGCCTTGGAGCAAGCGGAACAACAAGGGGATATCCAACTACACGATCAGCATGAGGACCATCACGTCGAAGACGAGGATGTTTCCCACACCATACCTGATCCAACCGTCGATTTAGGACCGGAACCACCATGGATCGTAGCACCTGCACTTACCGAGAAGAAATCAGTCTTCTTAGCCCGCGTAGCACCGGTATCATCGCCTGCTCAAGCCAGACAGTATGTTGCGCATCTCCTAGCGACAGACAAAAAGGCTGCTCGCGCGACTCATAACATGACTGCCTGGCGGATCAAAGGTCCCAACGATACAAGCTATCAAGACTGCGACGACGATGGCGAGACTGCCGCCGGATCTCGCATGTTGCACCTGATGCAACTAATGGACGTTTGGAACGTTATGGTTGTTGTCACAAGATGGTATGGTGGCATACTTTTAGGTCCCGACCGCTTTCGCATTATCAACACCGCGGCAAGAGAGGCCTTGGTGCTCGGCGGCTTTACGAAGGAGGGTAAAGAGGGTGACACAAAGAAGAAAGGGAAGAAATAAAAGAGACATAATGCATACCCATTGTGAGACTTCTATGTTATTTCCGGAGCTCCGCATACTGTTCACCTCTACGTTCCCGATGTGATGACATGCCGAACCTATGGCAGATAGTCCTTAGTAACATTCACTTAGTCCTGAAGACTTATGGACGTGGACAGTTCACAATGACTGTAACAGCATGGCCACAGCCAAAGTTCCATCCCAATCTACATCAGTCTTACCTTCCAGGTACTCTTTCACGCAAGCGTCCATGCTCATATAAATTACGTCCTTTTGCACTTCTCATTCGTGGTCGCGACTGAAACACGGTCTCAACTACAGATCGTCGAACAAACAACGATTTTACTCTTCAGGTTCATACAGACTGCAGAAAACGTTCAAATGTTCGATCATTCACGTATCAAAACAGGCTCTCGTGGCCACACTTCTCCTAGATCCTGTGGACGTGGACATCATCTTGGTGGTAGCTACACCGCCCACCGAGCCTCTCGAGGCAGCAGCCCTCAAGCTAGACACCCCCATAATCATCGAAATTACCCATTCAGAAATGCTGCTGTTACTCCTCGGTCTACCCTCAACGTTTCCCGCTATGACGACGATTTCCCTATCCCAGACTACGGCAATCACATACGTAACTCTATGCACGCACTTGAGGAAGCAATGTCGAACCTTGACTGCAGACTTGGCGGCGTGCGACAGAGTCACGAAAGCCATAGGAGCATTTCTTCCGGTTCACGATTTCCCTTCAATCAGGGTGGGCAAAACCATATCCCTGATATCAGCGGACTCCACATCAGCGAATTAGAGGACGCCTTCAGCCACCCCATCTTTTCTAGACATCGTTCCGCTACTCGTCCTGAGTTCATGCTACACAGTTTCGAACCAGCCCATCATTCGTCGAGGAGCGGCATCCCCTCCCAACGCCACATCGAGCACATACCGCAACAAGGCTTTCAGGCAGGTGACTATCTCCCTTTCGATCATCTTCCAACTGAGCCAGAGGAAGATATTTACGACCTAGGATCTGTACTGTATAGCTACTTCCCTGAGGAGTTCGATCCCAACCCCGTAGCAGAAGACAGGGTGCCCACAGAGAGGAGCGAACGACGTATCAACCACTTCATCGCACAGCACACCGAACCCCTCACTACCGCCAATACAACCAGCACGACAAACACAGACTGTCCCATCTGTATGGAGGACGCTACCGCTCACGACTGCGTCAAGATCAAGGGAATTGTAGGCTGTGAACACATGATCGGCCAAAATTGTCTCAAGGAGTTTCTAAGTCGACAGTGGAATAGGGATAAGACATGTCCTCTCTGTCGAGCTGTTTGGCTTAGAAATGGCGTATGGGAAGATGTAGCGGCGCAGTCGGATGGACCAACTGGTCGCCAAGTTGCTTCTTTTGGTCATGGTAGTCGTAATCGTCGGGAACGCGGCATGGATCGCGTGAGAGGGTTATTGCATAGTGCGCGCGATCAGCAGCGGAGGCGCAACAACTGAGTCGTGCTGAGTCAGAGATAGACTAAAGAAAAAGAGAAGCAAGCTGACAAGTTTGGTAGTGTGCTTTGTGACAGTTGTATAGGCATTGACAGAACGCCTTTGCACTACGTCTTCCTTTGCTGATTCAGATGGAAATGTAAGCTCATCATATAGTCACTAAATAGCTCCTGCCGTTTCAAAATGACATTGATACTACGTTTCATCGGAAAAACGCTTGTAGTTTTTGAGCCTCGTTGAGGTGACATGAGAGTTACAGATGAGATGAGGACAAAGGAGGAAAGTAAATGTATAACTATGTAAGGAAAAGAGTAGAGAGATGCCAGGCCGTAAGAATCATACACGTATGCCCAAAACGCTCAAGATTAGTCTATCATACGTATCCATGACTGAAATCGATGCTTCGAAACATGTCGACCGTTATTCGTAACTTGGAACATATAACCGTCAGAGAGGATGCGATACTAAGAGCGGAGCATGGTAGGATGAGGAGAAGGCGAGCGTCCTCGCAGCATCGGCGTACTAGGCTTAAGCATTGGGCTCGCTGTAGCGCTCAACGCATCGAGACTGAGCTTGCTGATGGCGTCGAGATTGCCCTGAACGTCGTCCTCTGTGAGATCGAGCATCAAACGGAGTTCGTTCGCCTTCAGCTGCTCGCCCAGCCCCACCATCAGCTGTTCGTTGTCCTGAGAGCCCGGTACGTCATAGTAGTACCACCTGTATCCAATGTCTTCCAGCCTGTGTGGCTCCACGGGCGTTGTGATCCTTGCTGCAACGTGTCGCACATCCATGCCAAACACACCTGATATAGATGGCTCGGTGCCGATGTCACCCAAACTGCCTTCGGACCTGCCACGTAAGGACCCAGGAACTTTGGCGTCCCTTTCGATGGGCGTTTCATTGATACGGTTCGAGGCACCTGCGTCACGCAGTTTGGCACGCTTGAAGGTTGCGTTCTTGAGCTCGGTCAGGCCAAGGACGATGTAGAGGGGCTTGCCCGCCCTGATCTGCTCGGCCATCCAGATGCGTGCTTCGGGGTCGCTGCACACAGCTTGGAAGGCCCTTGACGATGACTGCGTGGTCCGCTGTATCATCTGCTCGGCCTTGACAGTAAGCAGATTAGGCTGTCTGTATATCTTTCCCAGATCGAACCTCGCACCATAGTTGGTTGTGAATCGGCCTTCGGCATCGACCGAGTAGAGATCTTTGTAACGGAGCTGGATATGGAAGTCATTCAGATCGTCCACCTCTGCATGTGCCTTATCGGGGTAGAATGATTCGCGTTCTGGGTGTAGTGGCTCTGTGACCAGTTGGCCAACGACAAGGGAGTCTGCGGGGAGAGGCTTCGGGAGGAGCGCGTTCTGTACCATCGTTGCGGGCCTACGGGTCTCTAACGGGTATGTGGTGAGAAATTTCTGGGAAGATTTGGAGAGAGTTTACGTGTTAGCTATCGGTCAGGGGCAGATGAAGCAGAAGCAAAAGTATGGTGTAGAGCTCCATTGCGCTGCGAATCAGAGGGCTGCATCAGACCCGGTGGCAGGTGCTTGGCTAATCTGGCTAGTAGGTTCTACACGCATTCACGTTCGCAGCTGCGACATTGATATTGGATCACATACTGCGCGCCGAGCCAGATACGACAATGTAGATATCTATTGAGATGAAATGAAAGATTTTGGCCGATGGTTAGTGTCACGTGCCGACGCGGTATCGGAGAAACTAAATCCCTACTGCCCATGTCCGGGACCGATGGGAGAATGACAGATTAGATCAGCTCACGGCGGATACCGGCAACGTCATATGTATTGTCAATAAAGCCCCATTGTATCTCCGTGGATAGATCACCGATGGCTCAGAGGCAGCTTCCACCCGCGTGGAGTTTTTCATGGATGCGCGGTTTTCCTTCGGCTTTGCCGCATCACACGCGCTCTAGCCCGGCTATTCCAAGGTTTGCTCGACAGATCGGATCCGCTTGAGACGTTTCGATATGCGCAGAGATTCTCGGAGCTGCTACCATGTTCGCCTGCAGCTACTGTACATGCAGGGTCTGTCAGAGACTTCAATCATGATCGAATACACAGCTGATTCATTCACTCTGATCGGGATTGAAGACCAAGGCAAGAAAGAGCTGAGTAACGATTACTGTTCCCTCAGCCGGGTTGGCAGTACGTCTCGACTAACTAAGCCTGGTCCGATTGTACGCGCATCGGCTTTCGACATGGCACAAGAGGCGGGGCTAGCAGCGTGGCAGCTTCAGACTGCATGAACAGCCTAGATACGAGGGTTGTCACGGCCAAATATCTTTGTCAAAGCCGTAACCGCTGACAACGCATGTCGTGTATCAATCGTGGGGTTCCACTTTGAAAACGTGCGACAGCTCGAGCACACTCAACCAGACCCGCGATGGCAGTGCGCGTAAGGCGATTATGTCGTGTGATTGAAAGACAGGTACTGAGTCGACGGGAACGATAATAACGCGTGGGAAGAAAAAGCAAAGTGATGCGATGCGATGCGTTCACGCGCCGGAGCATTCGAAAAGATGGCCCAAGCTCCCGTAAGGCGAGCTAACAGAGGGGCAGGAACGTCACAGCAACCCACCTCAACCCCCGTCTGTCGCTAGGATCTCAGTGGAATGGTAGAGCCAGACTGTCCACCTTCTAACCCCATTGGCGAATCAAACTCAGAGACATGACGTCCGATGGCTCCTAGAACGAGCCACACGTCACTGTCGACCCAGCGCCCCTCACTAACCACTAATGCGTGAAGTTGTCCATCAAGTCTTTTCAGCTGCCAAAGAGTACTTGAACCCCTCCGTGCCCCTCCAGATCAGCTTTCATCTTCATATCACATCACACTTCAACTCAATTCCCATTTTATATACCCCAAACTTCTTTACTCTTCATAAACCCACATAATCGCCACAATGCCCATCACCGTTCCCCAAGCTACCGAGCTCAAGGACCTCTTCAGCCTTAAGGGCAAGGTCGTCATCGTCACCGGTGCCTCCGGCCCCACCGGTATTGGCACAGAGGCTGCCCGAGGATGCGCTGAGTACGGTGCCGACCTCGCCATCACCTACAACTCTCGCGCCGAGGGTGCCGAGAAGAACGCAAAGGAGATGAGCGAGAAGTACGGCGTCAAGGTCAAGGCCTACAAGTGCCAGGTCAACGAGTACGCTCAGTGCGAGAAGCTCGTCCAGGACGTCATCAAGGACTTCGGCAAGGTCGATGTCTTCATCGCCAACGCCGGAAAGACTGCCGACAACGGTATCCTCGACGCTACCGTTGAGCAGTGGAACGAGGTCATCCAGACCGACTTGACCGGTACCTTCAACTGCGCCCGTGCCGTCGGTCTCCACTTCCGCGAGCGCAAGACTGGCTCTCTCGTCATCACCTCCTCCATGTCCGGCCACATTGCCAACTTCCCCCAGGAGCAGGCCTCCTACAACGTTGCTAAGGCTGGCTGCATTCACCTGGCCAAGTCGCTCGCCAACGAGTGGAGGGACTTTGCCCGTGTCAACTCCATCTCCCCTGGATACATTGACACTGGTCTCTCCGACTTCGTTCCCCAGGACATCCAGAAGCTGTGGCACTCCATGATCCCCATGGGCCGTGACGCCAAGGCTACTGAGCTCAAGGGTGCCTACGTCTACTTCGCATCGGATGCCTCATCCTACTGCACTGGTTCCGATCTCCTCATCGACGGTGGTTACTGCGTCAGGTAAACGTGTCATTCCGGAAGGAAGATACGAGTGGAGGAATATAATAATGGACGACGTCTTGCCGGAAGTCTTGTGTCCATGTAAATAGCATCGAGACATCAATAAAGCTTCGCAGGTTTCACATCACAATTGATCCATCCTTTCCTATCGTGACGTTATCTCACTTCTTTTCACTCACAATCCCTAGGGTGCGTTGAACATAAAATCTTTGTACACTTGCACGGTATGTTCTCTTCATCTAAGTAATGGTAGGGCTAACGCCCCAGGGGTGCGCGAATCAGCAACGCACCCCCGCATTTTAGCACGCGAGTCAACATGATCACCATCGTTCAGCCGCGGCATCTCGACTCCTCCGCAGTAGGATCCAGCGGTCTTTACATAGACTCCTCGTTCCTGCGAACATGTCACGCAACAACACGAAACGAGTGCGATGGCGAATCCCAAGCCCCAAACCACGACACCTCTTCCCTCCGTGATGCAACCTCAAAAGAAAGAGGCCTTCGGCAACTTGGCACCATGGAGCGAACCTTCATGGTACTCCTCCCTTGCGTCTCCCTACTACAATGATTCGCACAAAAAACTCCGCAATGTGTGCCGCGCATACATCGATACGAACATAAAGCCATATATGTTGGAATGGGAAGAGGCCGGCGAAGCGCCCGCGCAAGAACGATTAAAATGGGTGCAGACTGGCTTCGCCTTTGCTGATGTGCCGGAGCCATATCGTCCACGCAATGTACCGGGGCCAGCGGGTATACCGGTTGGCGATTTGGACTTGTTCCACTTGATGATTATGACGGATGAGAATAGTAGGATAGAGGGGGGCGTGGGCATCGCGTTGGGAGGTGGAAGTGTGATTGGTGTTCCACCGATTGTGCATCATGGAACCGAGGAGCAGAAGAAGAAGTGGTTGCCGGGATTATTTACTTGGGAAACAAGTTTCTGCCTGGGCATCACTGAGCCAGGTGGTGGGGTATGTGTGCTTCTCCTGGGAACTAAAGAGAAGAATGCTAACATCACTGTGGAGTCCGACGTCGCGAACCTCCAAACCACCGCAACGAAGACCGAAGACGGACAGTTCTACATTGTGAACGGATACAAGAAATGGATCACTGGTATGCCATGGGCCACACATATGACAACCGCCGTTCGTACTGGTGGACCAGGCGCCAGTGGCATCTCCGTACTAGTCATTCCCACCAACTCACCCGGTCTTACGCACCGTCGCATACCCAACTCCGGTCAGAAAGGCGGAGGCGCAAGCTTCGTAGAAATGGACGACATCCGCGTTCCCGTCAGTAATCTTGTCGGTAAAGAGAACGAGGGTTTTCGCATTGTCATGACAAACTTCAATAAGGAACGCTTCATCATGAGCATAGGATGCAACAGGAAAGCGCGGACCTGTCTGAGCGAGTCATTCCACTACGCACACAAGCGACACACTTTTGGCAAGCCCCTCATCTCCAACCAGATCATCGCGCACAAATTAGCTACAATCGGTCGATATGTAGAGAGTCACTGGGCATGGCTAGAGCAACTCGCTTACCACATCCAACAATCGCCTCTCGGCTGGCAAGATCCCGAGATCGCGGGCCAAATCGCCTTGAGCAAGGTACATGGTGGTCGCATACTTGAGATGGCGAATCGAGAGGCTCAGCAGATATTTGGTGGCGCTGGATATCAGAAAGGTGGGCCTGGTGCTATTGTTGAACAAATCAGTCGCGATTTGAGGATGATGGTATGCTTGATTCTTCGGAATACTAATATGCCAAGGACACTATGCTAATATGTCACAGGTTGTTGGTGGTGGAAGTGAGGAGATCATTGCGGATTTGGCGGTCAGGCAGGAGACGGCGCTTGCGAAGAAACGTGGATGGAAGTTGTGATGATATATCTGTAGTTTGAAAGTATATAGACATGTTCGTTTGGGAAAATGGAGTGAAACGATGCTATATCTGGTCTCTGGAATTCTGATAAGCTTGTTGATATCGTCATGTGCATTTGACTCATGCCGCGGTAGGGGTCGGTACGGCGGGCGGATCATACGCGACATGTTGTTACGCGAAACGCTAACTGAGTTCTGTATCGTCTCCCTGCGCAACCCAGAATCTCGTTTTGTACACTACATCTTTCATGTCTGTCAGCAACCTAAACTCAGTTGGATATACGTATATCTGAAATATACTGTCTGTGTTTACGTACGGCACGCTGGCTACGTGTGCGATTATAATCCCCCCTGATCCGCAACATCTAGATACCCGCAGAACATACCCAATCTATCACTACACTCACTTTGGGGGGGCGCGTATGAATCTCTCGTTTTGAGTTACTTTGCGCATCGCATATTCCTCTCAATAGTACGATTCCCAAGAGCACTACCGAACGACCGGCATGCACGGTTCGTTGGTCAAGCAACCTAAATTCAACCCTTCACTCACTATTCATTGAAGCCTTTAGCGAGAAAAGCTCCATTTCTGGTCTCAGTGACGGAAGGAAGCGAGGGAGAGAAGGACACGGGTCAGACGCAACAGGATCAGAATCCTCTCATAACCCTCAAAAACAACGCACCATCGGGCCAAATCCTGTGGATGATCCTGCAGCACCAAACATGAGATCAGCAACCATGTCTTTCGAGTCCAAGATTGCTCTCGCCTTGGGAGGATCGAGCTGGCAGCAGCTTCAGGACGACAGCAACACAGAACCCGTCATCGCAACCGAAGAGGACGAGGATTCCGATTTGGATGATGAAGACGAAGCCGATATCAAGCCTACAGAGGAGGTTGTGGTCGATCCAGTCAAAGCTAAGAAACAACAGAAGAAAAAAGAGCGCTTCGACCAAAGTATTGCAAGAGATGCGGGTGAGATCCTAGAGACCATCGACAAGGATGAACTCATACCGGTAGCGGAACAGGTAGTATGGGACCGAGATCCGGAACTATTGTGCTGCTACAACTGGCAAGCTTCCGACGATGGCACGAATACTATCTTTGGTAAGTAGGTTTCGACCTGTCATCAGGCAAATATCCTTCGAGACCTTGAGTGCGTAGAAACTCACGCATATCTAGTGCCGGGTGAGCCAGCAAAATGGCAACAACCACCCCTACCACACACGCTCAAACCAGATAGTGGCTTCACATATAGTGACTACAACTACGCTCGTCAGCCGAGGAATCCATACTTGCCAATGTTCCATGCGCTGAACCTCATGGCGCCAAACACCAATTTCCATGATGTCGATGTCCTCGCAGACCGAAACAATCTCCGTATCTTACTAGAATTCGCCCAAGGCAAATCAAACGGGCCTTTCCGGCTCAATATCTACCTTGTCTTCAACACGCTCGTCATCGTAAGGAATTCATTGTACCAACTGGATATGAGACATAGACTAACTTCGTCCGCGCACCTTCCAGGTACGCCGAGAATCACGATGGTGGAAACATGCAGATGGCAAGAGCTACGGCTTCAACTTCGAAAAGGATTTTACTCGGACAACCGAAGGTATGGAAGATGCAACAAGTCACTACCGTGCGATACGCTACACAATGGGTCCCCTCAACGTCGTCTGTCGCTTCGAAGCAGATGCCTACGACGATGGCATCATCCCGGACGATCTTACTCAAACCGAAGCCGCAGCTGTACGTGGAGCAAACGAAGGAGGCCTTGCTGAACGCGGAAAATTCACATACAATGCCCCAATCCGCGTCCTGCAAAAAGGCCACATCATTCCCACCTCCCAGATGCTAGAGCTCAAGACGCAAGCGTATAACCCAGAAGGAGCGGGTCTGGTCCAATGTCAAGACCAGCTTTGGTTCGGCCGCACAAGTTTACTCTTCACTGGACCCTATGATAAAGGGCTTGGAACAGTGAATCGAGTTAAGAAAGAAGACGCGACAGATAGAGTGAAGATATGGGAATCGAAACAACAGGAGTCGTTGAGAAAACTCGTCGCTCTGCTTGTTCGCTTCAGGGATGTGTTGAAGCGGGAGCGGAGACCGAATCGCGCTCTGGTGCTTGTGAGAGAGGGAAAGAGCGGGCCGATTGTACTGCGTGCGATGGAGGAGAGAAGTGCGGGTGTGGATAGAGAAATGCGGGAGAAGTTCTGGCCGCTGCCCACGCATGGAAATCGTGGAAGAGGTGGGGGTAGGGGTGCGTTCAACGGAGGTCATCGTGGTCGTGGTGGGCAATTCGTACCTGCTCAAGGCCGAGGTGACTTTGCGCCTTCATATGGTCGTGGCCAGTTTATGCCTGCTCATAATCAGGGTGGCTTTGTTCCTTCGCGCGGTCGCGGACAGTTCGTACCGCCAGCTCAAGGTCGAGGTGACTCTGCGCCTTCGCGTGGTCGGGGTCGCGGCCAGCACGACGCGAATGCCTCGTATGTACCACGCGGCCGAGGCGGTCGTGGAGGAAGAGGTACTTCAGACGCGCACTCGCGGAAGTGAAACTAGGGTAATCCATAGACAAGACTACAGAGTACGACAAGTCGATACTCGGATCATAAAGAAACTCGCAGCATAGTCATCACGATCATCAGAGTCAGTGTTCACAGCAATAGAATATCTGTTGAAAATACATTCTGGTATTATTCAGGCATAACAAGTGAGCAGCTATGTGCTCGCAGTAAAGGTATCACAAGGATAGACAAGAAACCTAAAACGCCTGATCCCATCGTATACACGTAACCAAGCGTGGACATGATCGTGATAAGCTAATAGAAACGCCTTGAGGTAATCCAAACGCCAATTGGGTAGTCCAAAGTAGACAGAAAGAGAAGAAGAATAAAGCAGAAACAAGGAACATGGCTCATGACGCTGCAACAGGTACCTCACATGGCTGTGCTGTGGTCTCCATAGCGGCTTCGACAGCAGGTACGTCAACAGCAGCAGGCGCAGCAACGATGTCCTCAGATACTGATGGTGTTGCTGTCTCTTCCTCAACTGCAGCGGGTACCTCCTCAACAACGACATGCTTCTTCTTCTTCTCTGGTGTCACACTGCTAGCATCAAACTCCTTGGACAATCCTGACGGCTTCTCAATTCCCGCGTCAACGGTAACGTAACTTGTGGCGTCACAGCCCTCAGCGTAGAACTCGCTCGGCGCAAGATCACCCAGCGGCTTCCTGTCCTCATCCATAGCATCCTGAACAACCTTGCGCGTGCGACGAGGATGTTTAGCAGGTGCTTGGACCAGGATATCAGTCTCATAGCCGTCGTCCAAGGAAGAAGCATGGTTGCGCTTGCGGGTGTTTGCAGCAGCGAGGAAGTCTGGAGGCGGGACGTTCTCCTTGCCGCGGTCCTCATTGCGGAACTTGGTTGCTGCGTCGTCGTCGGATGAGATGTCTAGCACGGATGCCGAATGTTCCATGAGGTTTGCGGCTTCTTGCTCGGGCGTGTCCTCGTGGATGTCGAAGAACCAGCTCTTGGGCATGTTGTCATCGAGGACAGGGACTGACTGGGCGGCTGGTGCTGAGGCGGGAGTGGCGGCTACAGTGGGGGCCTTGGGTGTGTAGGTGGAGATTGAGCCGCTAAGGGCTGCGTCGATGGAGAAGGGTAGGCTGGGGCTGCTCAGGTTGAAGGAGGGTGGGTCGACGCGTCGGAAGGGCGAGCTGGATGCGCGACGCTTGGAAATGGCATGGAGACGCTTGTTCTTGGGTGAGCCCCGGCTGTTGGTGATGGGCGTTGACTTGGCGGTGCTGGGTGAAGAGAGAGCTTTGCGCACAGACGGAACGGAAGGCGTGGCATTGAGGCTGGCACTGCTGCTGGGCTTGATGGGCGAAGTGAAGATGGAGAAGCTGGCGGGCTTGATGTATCCCGCGTCGATGCTGTTGTTGGCCGTCCTCGACTTCTTGGTCGGGCTGCTGAAGACGGAAGGGTCCACGTTCTCGGAGTCGGCATCTTCGTAGATCTCGGGTGCGCGTTGGCGCTTACCCGTCGACGGCGTGGGGATTGACTTCAGACCCTGCGGCGAGGTGAAATTTGGCGAGATGGCTGTCGCATACGCGTTTAGTGAATGCAGTGGCACGTGAATTGGAACGCCTTACCATTTTGCCTGTTCTTCGCGCTCTGGAGTACCTGGAGCCGTGACGAGCCGATCTCGCCAAAGGGCTGGCGCGTAGAGGTGGCCATGGTAAAGACTGTCGAAAATGTCGCGATAGCGATTGATATGATGTACAAATAGATATATCGGCCCGAAAGCGCAATTGAGGCGACTGAGGACTCGCGGTAGTGGTGTTGAAGGTGATTGTCGTTGGGACGGAAGGTGCGAAAGGTGGGGTGGTTTGGTTATCGTATCTCTTTCGCGACTAGGTCGGTTCAAGGCGGCCAGACCAAAACAAGAAGAACAACAACGATGAACTCTTCGTCTCTTGCAATGATTAGAGAATGTCTGGGTCAACGACAGAGAACCTGAACACACAGAGTCAAGCCTGGAGAAGAAGAGTAAGAGAGATGGATGTGCAGCTGGGTCACGAAGCTATTAGACCAGCACTCAAACGCGTCCCCAGTCTCCCTCGTACTTTAGCGTGTCCATCACGCACTTAGGGGCCGCCTCCCACAATCGCGTCCGTCTTCTCCACTCAGGCCAGGATCATGTCCCGAAACTATGACGGAAAACTGGTTTTAACCCTCCTAGCCACTTTATGCAATACCCTCCATTGGCTACCACGCTCCGGATCCACCTGCAGTGTCACTTGCGCCACCAAAACGCGACTCGGCGCGCTCGCGATATAGACGTGAACGACGTGAACGGTGCTTCGTTCTTTGCGCGTACACCCTAGGCCTTGCAGCTTACAGTGTGCTGAGGCAGTAGTACGTGCAGTAGAGGCGCCTGTCCGAGGCTTCTCGTATGTTGCTCTGAGGCTGCCAATTGTCACAGGTATGTCATAGACTTATAGGTGGTTGGCGACCTTGTCAAGTTTGGACCATCTGCTGGTCCTTCGAGTATCGCGCTGCTTGCCGTTGGTGTTTCGACGCGCATATATGTACGCGGGCTCCCATTGCAGAACGCGATGAGGCGGGATGCACGCGAGTTTGCTGCATCACGCTCGCAGGGCTGAGTTTCGTTGGTTCGCCATGCTGACTGCTGATGTGCATGTTAATTGTTGTACAGCCCTGCCTTGGTAGACACCGTTATCTTGAGCTGAACATTTTGTAAGATTTAGTAATTTTATGCGTTCTACGAACTGACTCGACATGTCAATTGGTCTTCCTATTGCCCCACTTGCTTTTTTTCCTTCGCGATTGCCCTGTCGCGCCATCCTTACACCCAGCCCGTCGCGGCACTACTCTGCCTCGGGCTCTTGCTCCCCGCGCGACTCCCAACCCTCACCGGAACACCATTCCAATTATCGTTTAGATATGTCGCGTTGTCCTCATCATATCCATTCGCGTATTTCCCCACATCTTGATCGGCACCACCCCATTGGCCTCCGCTGTCGTCATCAACACGAGCCTTCTGACTACTCCAGCTCTGTTCGCTAATGGCACGGCTACCAGGCCAAATGGGTGCATCGTCAGGTTGTTGGGAGTGTCGGCTCAGATGGCTAGTCTGACTTCCGCCCGCCCAACCTGCTTGACCGTCTTCCCAGCCTGTAGTATGTACGTGCTTGCTGCTTCTATGACTTCTACGGGTATCATGGCTACCGTGACTTCGACGAGCAGACTGTAGACTTGATACTCGGCTTTGGCGACCCAGAGACGCATGCTCACTTCCTGTGTCTACGACACCGACCTCACTGGTTGATTTGTTTCTCTCAAGACCATCCCATGTAGTATCGCCCGAGGGAAGTGTCGGACTGCCAAAATGTACAGACGTAGGACTGTTAGCGATTCGCTGAAAAGTAGGAGACTCGACACCGGTCCAACTAGCATTGTCAGTGGCTTTGGGTCTCTTGCTCCAGCTTCGCTCGCTTGAAGACTTGCTGCCCACACCTGCCCAGGTATGTGGGTGAGGCGTGTTTGCAGACGACGTCCACGCAGATTCTCTGTCTTCTTTCTTACTACTAGAACTCCTCTCATTGTTATTTTGGTCACGACCCCAACCTTGAGTTCCAGTGCTCTTCACACTACCGCCCCATCCAGTCGCAATATAGTCCTCCTCTCCTGACGCATCTTCAACTGTAGACGCTTTGTACGTTGTATGACTCTTCCCTGAAGCACTGTCCGAGTCGTTCTTGGATTTTGGCGACTTGTTGCTAGTATGGGTCGATCTGTGGCTCTTGCATGAGTGACTTGGACTGGCGACTTTCCATGCACTTTCAAACTGCCCACCATCCCAAGATGCCTCTGACAATACCTTCGTATCTCCTTTGACTGACAATATGTCAGGAGACACTTTCTTCTCAATCCAGGAGTTCGACGCCGGAACGATGTCTTTGTAATCTTGTGAGCGTGGTCTGACATATCTGAATCCCTTACTGATGGCCTTGACTGGAGATCCTGGCACAATGTATTCGTACGCGTCGCTCACGGATACGGCTGTAGGAGCTACAGATGTAGCTCTGCTAGAGGGCCAACCGCTCGCTCCACCCGTCATCATAAAACCCGTCGGCGAACCCATGTCTTCGCCATCAGAGTGCAGGTAGCCTTCTTCGTATTCTGATTCGGAGATGGGTGTAAGTGTCTTGGATGATGAGAGATGCGAGCGACGAGACTTATTGTTTCTCATACTCTTCTCAGTGCCACTCTTTTGTTTCTGCTTCTGTTTCGAACGTTCTTTTGTCTGACGGGAAGACATGCGATGCATCGGTGTAGAATGTGGAACCAGACCTTTGGCCAGAGAGGCCGACTCGACGGTAGATGCTGCTTTGACCCAATGTTTTGGTTGCTCACTGAGAGCCTTCTGTGGTCCGGAGTCAAACTCACCATCTTTGTCTACAACGATAATGCGACCATCATCTGCTTTGATGACGAAGGTTCCCCATTGAGGTGGCATAGGGACAGTCACAGTATCTTTCTTCGCCTTCTCTTGATCCCTAGGTTTCTTGTCCTGATAGCCATCACGATCCGTCCGCTTAACTTCCAGTCCACCCAATCCCCTTATCTTCTCCAAGTTCCGTTGTATATCTCCGCTGATCGCCTTTTGCACGTCATCATTCCACACTGTCTCCACGCCATCTCTGGATTCCTTTCGTTTCTTCTGCTTGTAAAATCGTGTGTCGATTGGACCAAAGCCTGGTGCTACTCCAGGAGGGAGTTGCATGTCCGCGCCGTCATCGATAAAACTGCCCGTGTAGGCTGAGGTCTCTGATTTGCTTCTAGCGATCCAACGCGCAACGTAGCGCTGATCGAGACCGCGAGGTATGCGCTTGGTGAAGGATCCGCCATCGTCGACAAAGGATTGGGGCGTTATGGAACTCATGCTCGCACTACGGTCATTTAATTGCAGTTCGCCAGAACGACGTTTAAGAGGCCCGTGGAAATATGTTTTACAGAGAGAAGGTCGGTTCCAGCCTGCTGATTTGCAAGCGGCGGGGCGGATGAAGAAACGTCGGTGTGGTGTGGTGGATTTTGAACGCATTGCAGCGACAGTGGAGCAGAAGTGAAGGTAGACAACTTTTCGACTGCCTAGCAGAACGACGAGAGCAAAACAATATGCAAACCGGCGAGACATGATTAAAAGACATGAAATAAACACACAAACTGAGGAATTTGAAAGCATTTACCGTGACACAGCACCTGTGCCGCCAATTGCTAAGATATTTATGCGCACATCCAACAAACACCAACACACATTAGCACCGACACTCCTTCTGTCTTCAGCGCACAGCCAACAGAATCAACAAATCAAATCAAGTCCTACAGTTTCGCCTTCTCCCGCTTCTTCTGTTCTTCCCATTGTAATTGCACGTTCCGCATCTTGTACCAGCTCAACAGACCAGCCAGCGCACCAAACAACGGGTTCACCCAAAGCAGGAAACTCCACCACCGCGGACTATTGCTTCTAACATCCTGCATGACTCTCTGTATCTCTTTCTCCAGATAGCTCCTGTCGTGATCATTCCAGACCACGACGCCGTTACCCGGGCCTCTCCGCAAACAGCGCTCCGCTTTCTCGCGCACGTCGCCTTGACTCATAACGCGGTTCCGCGCATCTTCTTCGGTAAGATGCGAATCACGATCGCGTAGGCGTTGTATCTGAATTGCGGGATCCGACACGCCAACAACGAGGATAGTGCCACAGTAGCGTTCCCAGCCGCTCTCAAAAAGGAGAGGGACGTCTAGCACGACCGCCCAGTTGCCGCGCAGGTATGCCCATACCATCTGTCTATACATCTCCTTTCGTACTGCAGGATGTACGATGCTATTCAGCTTCTTTCGGTCGCGCTCCTTCTCTTCTCCACTGCCGAAGACTCTCCGTCCTAGTGCTGGTCGGTTCAGCGGGCGTCCTTTGGGCGTCGCATCGGGAAGAAGCAGATCTGGTGTGGTAGGTAGGAAGTGCTCGACGATGGCGTTGTAGCCTGCAGTGCCGGGTTCAACGACTTGCCGCGCGATGAGGTCGGCGTCTACGATTGGGAGAGAATAGGGCGGCTTGGAGAGGATGGATGAGACGGTCGACTTGCCCGTCGCGATGGAGCCTGTGAGGCCGAGGAGGAGCATGGCAGATTGCTTCGACTGAAGCTGGCGTGTCAATATAGAGGGTCAGATGTTGATCGATGCAAGCCCAGATTCTGCGTCTGAGCTGGTGATGTTGATTTCACATGGCGGGTGCATGAGAGATGGGATGACGATTGCGGGGAGCTGGGAGCTCGTACCTCGGAGGTGAGCATGGGCCCCTTGTCCCTCGCCCGCTCAACAGCACTACGAAGCCTCCATCTTCACTAATATCAGCGATGGTGGATTGAGGTAGATGAGTTTTGATTCATGTGTTTACGCGACTAGAATCGCAAGAAACCGACAAAGGATATCACCAAGCCATTGCGCCCAACACCATTCTTATTTTCTTCCTTACTATGGAGAAGAAGGCGGAGTAGCGGGCAAATACAAAGTCCTCTCACTCTCATCAGAATTAGCAGCGATCTCTTGCTCTGGCTTTGCTTTCTCCTCTTCGGGTATAGAACTTTCAGGTATAGAACTCAGAGGCGACGAAGATGGCTCCCAAGCATCGAAAACCGGTACAATCGGTACGGGAACCGCTACCTTACCCTACAAGTGCCCTCATGTTAGCCATCTCAAAAGGAAGACACACGATGGAGGGAGCTCAGTCTGAGACATCTCCGTGGTTTACAGTCTTCTTGATTGGCTCAACGAGTTTGCGCGCGGGACGGAAGATTTGCAGCTGGTTGTCCTCTGCAGCGCCCATCATGAGCCATGGATCGTTCTTGTTCCAGTCAAAGTCGCAGATTCGGTTCGTGAAGCCACCGTGCATGAACAGTCTGTTGCATGTTAGTACGTGAGCTGACAATAGGTTCGCGATGACTTACAGTTCAGGGGGGCCATCTTCTGCTTCCTCAGCCGTCTGTTCAGAACCGATCTTGCTGAGATCCCACAGGCAAATACGGCGATCGTAACTGGAACTGGCAAGAATGGCAGCATCTTGCGGGTGCCATTGCAGACCAATGACATCTGAGGCGTGATTTTGGAGGCTGTGAAGCTTCTTGTCGAAATTCCTCATATCCCAGATTCCGACTGATTTGTCTGCCGAGCCTGTCGCGAAAGTCCCCTCAAACTCGGGATGGAACGAGATGCAGTTGACTGCGTCGTCGTGGGCCTCCTTCCTGTACAGTGCCTTCTTGTGTGTTTCCATACGAGTATCGATGATTTGCCAAGTAAGATCGTCGGACGCGGTACCAATGAGGAAGTTGTGGATCGGGTGGTATTGAACATCGTTGACGGTTGCACTGTGAACGTTGTATGTGGCCGTTGGACTGATGGTCTTGTTGCTCTTGGAGAAGCCACTCTTGATGTCCCAAGTCTTCACTGTGGTATCCTCGTTACCCGTCACCAAGTGTCCCTCTTTCAGAGGACTCCAGCTCAAGCCAAATCCCTCCTTGCTATGGCCTACAAGCTCGGCCTCGAACTTGATCGAATCGTCCTTTGGTTGCAGCGGGTGCTTGGTCCGGTCGAAGATGAGCACCTTGCCGTCTACACACAGCGATGCTATGATGTCGGGGTTCTGAGGCTGGTAGCGCGCCTTGTTGACCTCGCCAGGGTGGTTGATCTTCTGCACAATCTTGAAGTCAAAGGGTCGCTTCGCATTGCCGTGGCCGCCGATTTCTCCGCGCTCTTCGTTAAGCTCTGACAAGTCTGGAACCCGGAATTCGGGTATCTCGCAGTGGGCGATTTGTAGGTAGTTTTGGGCTTGGTTCGACGTGTGGGTTCCAAGAATGACGCGGTGCTGGCTCATGTTGGTGCCTTCTACAGGCTTCTTGTCGGGAAGCCATTGTGTAGTGAGCGTAGGCCACTCGAGCGCGCGGCCGTACAGCATATCGTATAAAAAGACGCTGTTCTTCTTCCATATCTTGTACTCTTCGTTGATGAGCTTCTGCTCCACCTGCTCTTGGTCGTCCATCTCGTGGGAATCGTGAGCGTCTGTCGCGATAGTGTTAGAACCAAGTCTCTGAGGGGTTCAAAAGTGTCGGGGCTTGAGCGACTGTGCATGTATGGTAGTGAGCTGGTACGCCATGTGCCAACTGTGTCGGTGTGGTATACGAAGTTCGCTCGCCTTCAGTCTACATGGCAATGTCGCAAAACAAACCCGCAACAGGTGAACAGACTTACCACTCATAGTCTCGTCCATGGTGAGGGTGAATGTATGCTAATAGTCAAGGGCGTGGTGGGATATATGCGATCTTGAAGTGTGATGCGCAGAAGCTACGGCGCACGACGCGCTCCCAAAGTTCGCGTTTGGACCAACCCCGATGTCGATCCATTAGCGCCCCACTTGCTTGGCAGTCGCCGCCCGTATATCCATTGCGTCTATGATCAAGACTCCGACTCTTTGAAGACCCCAGCGTCGAGAACCAACACCCTATACTCTCTCTCGCCCTCTCGCCCCAGCGCCTTTGCGCGCCTCTCTCACTGCCATCTTCTCCCCTTGTCGCCCACTATATATTGCGACTCTCAGCCCCGCCACTTGTACACAATCCACAACCTATCCTCAGCCATTCCTAGACAGGAGCAGCAGCCATGGGTGTCCCAAAGTTCTTTCGATGGATGTCCGAAAGGTATCCGGGTATTTCGCAGCTCATTGCTGAGAACCGCATTCCCGAATTCGACTGTCTCTACGTAAGTGCTCTTGTGTCGCATTCGATGCGCACAGTTAGTTAACAGTCACAGCTTGACATGAACGGCATCATCCATAACTGCACCCACAACGATTCCGACAGCGTCACGGCGCGCAAGTCCGAAGATCAGATGTTCATCTCCATCTTCAACTACATCGAGCATTTGTTTGGCAAAATTAAGCCCAAACAGCTCTTCTTCATGGCCATCGATGGTGTCGCCCCGCGCGCCAAGATGAACCAGCAGCGTGCGCGACGTTTCCGAACCGCTCTCGATACTGAAAAGGCTCGGGAGAAGGCTATCCGCGAAGGCGTAGAGATGCCGACCGAGGAAGCGTTCGACAGCAACTGCATTACGCCAGGCACTGCTTTCATGGCGAAGCTCACGCAGCAGCTCAAGTACTTCATCAACAAGAAGGTCTCCGAGGACATAGACTGGCAGGGCGTGGAAGTCGTGCTGTCTGGTCACGAGGTCCCCGGAGAGGGAGAGCACAAGGTCATGGAGTACATCCGTCAGGCCAAGGCACAGCCGGGGTACGACCCCAACCGCCGCCACTGCCTGTACGGTCTCGATGCCGACCTCATCATGTTGGGTCTGCTCAGCCACGACCCCCACTTCAGCTTGCTGCGTGAAGAGGTGACGTTCGGCCGCCAGAGCCAAACCAAGTCCAAGGAGTTGGAACACCAAAACTTTTACCTCATGCATCTTAGCATTGTTCGAGAATACCTGGAACTCGAGTTCCAGGAACTGGAAGAGCCCGGTGCTCTTAGCTTCCCATTCGACATGGAGCGTGTCATTGACGATTTCATTCTCATGGCTTTCTTTGTTGGTAACGATTTCCTTCCTAATCTTCCACATTTGCATATCAACGAGGGCGCCTTGGCCCTCATGTTCAACGTCTACAAGACTGTCCTACCCAAGGGTAAAGGATACATCAACGAGGGTGGTGTCATCAACATGGAGCGCCTGGCTATCTTGTTGGATGAACTCTCAAACATCGAATACCGTCATTTCGAATCGGAGAATGCCGATGCTGCTTGGTTCAAGGGTAAGAAACTTGGAAAGGAGGATGTAATGGCCAAAACGGCGAAACGAGGCACGGTTGTCATGACCACGCAGCAGAAGGAACTGTTCTCCAAGGTCAAGAGCTGGCTGGGTAATTATATGGAAAAGAAAGACCAAGCTCCGTTGGACCTTCCGGTATCTCTCAACGCGGAGGATCGAAAGTTCGTACAAGAACTTGCCGACAAGTTACATCTCCCTTGGAAGACTGTCCAAAATGACGACGGCGACCGTCACATTCAGGTTACACCTCCACCTAAGCTAGTTGAAGGTGACTCGGATGAGGAGGATGAGATGGATGACGAATCCACGAAAGCGATTGTACGCGTTGTACAAAAGTACGAACAGGCGAAGATCGTTGACATCTCGCCTGAGGATGCCCAATCGGAGATGCAGAAGAAATACGACGAGAAGTTTGACGCGTGGAAGAACGACTACTACAAGAGCAAGTTCGACTGGGATCGCAGCAACGAGGAAGAGCTTCGCAAACTGACGGAGAACTACGTCCAAGGATTGCAGTGGGTTCTCTTTTACTACTACCGTGGAGTCGCGTCATGGCCATGGTACTATGGCTACCACTACTCGCCTATGATTTCCGACGTTAAGCGAGGTCTGAAGGCGGACATCAACTTCAGACTTGGACAGCCGTTCAAGCCCTTCCAGCAACTGATGGGTGTCCTGCCTGATCGCAGTAAGAGCATCGTACCAAAAGCCTACCATCCCCTCATGACCAATGAGGATTCGCCGATCATCGACTTCTATCCTCGAGACTTCACTCTCGATATGAACGGAAAGAAGCAGGATTGGGAGGCTGTCGTCAAGATTCCATTCATCCAGGAAGATCGTCTGCTCAAGGCCATGGCAACCAAGGAGAACGACCTGACACCGGACGAGAAGCAGCGAAATTCATTTGGCGTTTCGTTAAAGTTCACTTACGCTAAAGATTTGGATTTTATCTACCAGTCGTCTCTGCCAGGTGTATTCCCGGATCTTCCCCACTGCAAGTGTATCGAGAACATATTCGACCTACCGACTATGGACGGACTAGAATACTACATCGGCCTCATGGACGGCGTCAAACTGGGTGCCTCAGCTCTGGCCGGCTTCCCTAGCTTGAAGACTCTGCCGTTCCATGGCAAGCTTGAGTTTGCAGGTGTCAATGTTTTCCAACAAGACAGCCGTAACGAGAGCATGGTCATTACACTACTAGATACGGAGCCACGACAGTCTGTCGGGCACGCACAAGCAAAACTCGGCAAGGCTGTTCATGTTGGCTACCCGTTCCTACATGAAGCAAAGGTAATAAAAGTGTCGGATGAGCTGTTCGACTACGTTCTGCCAGAGAGCGGCGATTCTCCTGCGCCTGTTGCTATTCCTCATGGACCCCAAGAGATTTCCAACTGGAAGAAGACTGCGAACCGCATCGAAAGCCAGTACAGCAAGCGTCTTGGCATCAATGTCGGAGAGATCGAGTCACTTGTGCACGTAGAAATGCTCAAGGGACTCAAGAAGACTGACGAAGGCGCTACCATCAAGGAATACGGCGAGGTCGCTGGACTACAAGTGGAGTATGCAACACAAACAGTTGTAGATGAGGTTGTCAGCGCAGATGCTCGCTTTATAGAAAAAGAGGCGCTTCCTATTGAAGAAGAGTTCCCCGAGGGAGCCCGAGCATTCTACCTTGGAGACTACGCGTATGGCCGTCCCTTACAAGTCATGGGCCACGCCGACAATAAGGCCACAATCATGGTCGCCAAGCTAAAGAAGCAAGAGCCAGCTTTTGGACGCGAAGTCGTCATCATGGCAGAAAGGTCCATGCCGTATCTTCCATCCTACCAGGTGGCAAGGCATCTGAATATGCCGCCGCTTGCGTTGTCTAAGCTCACGTCGTCATTCAATGTCAACTCAAGCGGTCTTAAACTCAATCTCGGTCTGAACCTCAAGTTTGAAGCGAAGAAGCTCAAGGTATTGGGCTACTCTCGCAAGTCAGCCAACGGATGGGAGTATAGCGAGAAGGCGATAAACCTCTTGCAACAGTATATGACCAAGTTCCCGGAGTTTATCGCCGCCATTATCATGAACCCGACGGGTGACGGCTGGGAAGACACGGACTTTTATCCTCCCGAAGTTGCGAAGCAGAAGGTCAAGGAGATTGGAGCCTGGCTCAAGAGTGTTCAGACGAAGAACTTTGAGAAGGTACCCTTGGACGCTGAGCAGCTTGACTCGGATACAGTCAAGCTCATCGAGGCAGCCGCTGATGCCAACTTTCCCCTCACCCAAGAAGTTGAGCCCAAGACGGTCACAAAGGTGCCCCGTGTCGCTCTGCTGAAGCCTTCGGATGCAGAACAACGATTGGGACACCAGCACTTCAGCATTGGCGATCGCATCGTCTATGTTCAAGACTCTGGAAGGGTCCCAATCGGATCGTCAGGTACTGTGGTTGGCAAAACCCGCACTGCGCGTGTTCTGTTGCTCGATGTTGTATTCGACGCTACCTTTATGAGCGGTACTTCTCTCGGCGACCGTTGTTCTCCGTTCAGAGGATCAACTGTACCGGCTACTGCAGTTGTGAACATGACGGATCAGCAGGTCGTGCATTATTCTAGTGCTGCTGCCGCCAGGCGTCCACAACAAGCGCCTACTTCGTACAACATGCCCCGCTTCGGTGCTCCTGGAGGCCCTGGGCTAGTTCCAGCGGGTACGCCACCACCCCTCCGTGGCTCATACCGAGGAGCTTTCGGAGGCGCGAACGGACGTGGCGGAGGCATGGCACCACGTCAAAGCTCTGGACCGCAGCAAGGACAGCAGCAGACACTGCCAATCCATGGCGGACCACCTCGTGGTGGTCGTGGTGGCCGGGGCGGAACCGCTCCCCGTGTTGGACAAGTCAACGGCCAAGCCTCTCAAGACCAGAACCAGGCTCCCAATGGCACAAACACTCGCGGTAATCTGCGAGGTGGCTCTGCTGATTTCGTCCCGCGTGGACGAGGAGGAGGCTACAAGGGCCGGGGAGGCTTCACCGTCATCGACAACACTGATCCCGCTGAAGGAGTTGTGCCCAACAACCCAAATTTCCAGCCGCGAAACTACTCGAACGTACCACCGCCGGCAAATCTTGATGGTGGACGAGGTGGTAGAGGACGAGGCCGTGGTCGTGGTGGTTTCCGTGGACGTGGAGGTCCAAGGGGCGGCGCACCACCTGCTGCCCAGTAGACTCCTCTTCATAGTACATCTGAACTTCGATTCGGGGTTGTTTGAGCGTTTCACAAAGCATGCTAGCGTGGCGTCACGGCGTTCAGCTCGAACATAACATGGGAAATGCATAGATGATACCCGTAGATGATAGGATCAGATAGAGGACAAGATGATATGGGAGAAGACGGTGTAGGATAGCTTGTGCGCAGGTTGATACCCATGTCACATTATCTGTAGCAATCGCAAATGAACTATTATGTATACCCGACATTTTTGGTGAAGTCCAGTCGTCCAAGGTCAGATGCTAACCGTGGAGATGATGGACTAGCGTGGAATGGGTGAACCCTGGTTTCATAGGGCTGAGCTCCGACCTCCGCGCGACAGTCCAGATACGTGTTAGGACCCAGCGAAAGCTAAACGCATACGCCCACTTCTAACGAGCTTCTCTTCCTCTCATAGCCGACAAACGTTCAAAGAAAGAGCCCCGCGCTCATCTTCCACCTCTACGATGCACTCGACACTTGTGCGTCTACAGAATGTCTTTGGCTTCTTCACCACGGTCGCTTTCACAGTCGCGAGCGTCATTGCACTGAGTAGCTTCATCTCCCCACAGAACCCGTCAGCCAGCATAGCGCTGCAGAATGTACAATTGGTAATGGGGCGGCCGCATTACTACTCACCCAAGAGGGAGGAATACGCGCATATCAAGTTCGACCTCAACGCTGGTACGTCTCCTACACAAATCACAACTATGCTACGGCTATACAAATGCAACAGCAGAACTAACACTCTCATGCACAGATCTCAGCTCGCTCTTCAACTGGAACACCAAGCAAGTCTTCGTCTACCTCAAAGCCGTCTACCCCTCAACACGCGCCTCAGAACCGCCGTCCGAAGCCATCATCTGGGATGCCATCCTCGCTTCCAAGTCGGCGCCCTGGCACACGGGCTACTTTGTTCACCCCGACAAGAAGTCGAAGCTGCCCAAGCAATCCGCCAAGAAGCGCGCCGCGTCCAAATCAAAGACGACGTCGCCCTACCCCATCGGCGAACTGCACCTCGAGAACAACAAGCCCAAATACAAGATCACCGATATAACTGGCAAGCTGGGCAACAGGACGGATGTCACATTGGAGCTAGGATGGAATGTGCAGCCATGGGTCGGCGCATTGACCTGGACGAATTGGAACACGGTCGGTGCATGGCGCGGTTTGGAGGGAGGCAGGAGCAAGGCGTTTACTTTCCCCGAGGTTGGTGCCAAGGCGGCAAAGCCCAAGGATTTGGAGACTGAGAAGGGTGCCGAAGGTTACAGATTGGTGGTTGGTGAGGAAGTCCCGCTGAAGAAGGCAGTCGTTTAGAAACGGCATTTGGGCAATCTATGCGCCGAGGGGACAGGGCTCCAGGAGATGGTTATATTTGATACCAATAGGCATGCGTTTTTGTTGGTTTGCCTCATATTGATCATACAGAGCAATCAATACGATTTCAAGTACAAACAACCAGTCTGCCTGAGTAGAAGTGTTAGTACATGCTCGGGTTAAGGTCGGACCTCCGATCTCGCCGCAAACCGCCACTTTCTGGTCGTTCGGATTTCAAAGCGCGCTCCACAACCCTCAATCACCTCTCACTATGCGCCATCCGCGGTACCACCTACACCACCCCTCCTCTCGCCCATCCGAATACGCCCCAGACTAACACTAAACCTCTGCGAGTAAAATCCTTTATTTATAACTGCCATACGAAGTGCATTCCATCGACCTGCTCTGACGTAACCCCCACCAATTCTCCCACTGCTCGCGTCAACCCCGGCACGCCAAACCCTCCAATCTCGCCATGCCTCTTGACAACATACGGAACATCCTTCTTGTGCTCTCCGGCAAAGGCGGAGTCGGAAAATCAAGCGTTACTACCCAACTCGCCCTTACCCTATCGCTACAAGGACATTCGGTCGGTGTTTTGGATATAGACTTGACAGGCCCGAGCATACCGCGCTTCTTTGGCATCGAGAATGAAAAAGTAAGGCAAGCGCCTGGTGGCTGGATACCGGTGGATGTACACGGTGAGCAGACATTGGCTACGCACAAGAGAGGGGGTGGAGAGGATGGAAGCACAATGGAGCAAACAGAAGGAGGAGAGGCGGCTGCGGATGGCCAAAAGATTGGATCTTTATCCTGCATGTCACTAGGCTTCATCTTAGCCTCGCGCTCCGATGCTGTGATCTGGCGCGGCCCCAAGAAGACAGCCATGGTTCGCCAGTTCCTCACCGACGTCCTCTGGCCGCCGCTCGATTACCTCCTCATCGACACGCCGCCCGGTACCTCCGACGAACACATTTCTCTGCTCGAAACACTTTTGAAGAACACCACGCCCTCTCCCGCTCTCAACCCGTATCTCCCCTTCCTGGCCGGCGCCGTCGTGGTCACGACCCCACAAGCCATCAGCGTTAGCGACGTCAAGAAGGAACTCAACTTTTGCAAGAAGACCGGCATCAGAGTCCTTGGCGTAGTAGAAAATATGGCCGGCTTCGTCTGTCCAAACTGTTCGGAATGCACAAACGTTTTCAGCAAGGGCGGCGGAGCCGTCATGGCAACAGAGTTCGAAGTCCCTTTCTTGGGTTCCGTGCCGATTGACCCAGCGTTTGTGGAGTTGGTCGAAAGCGGGACGAGGCCGGTGTATCCCAAGGGTACGGTGTTGCAAGGGAAGGAGATGGATACTGAAGAAGTTGCAGCTCTGAAGAGTAAGGATGGCCTTTTTGTGGACAAGTATCGGGATTGTTCGTTGGCGCCACTTTTTGAGGAATTTGTAACGAGGTTGAAGGGAGATATTGGGAGGATTCAGTGAGGAGGTGGAAGAGTTGGTGTGTAAGGATGGAGACGTTGAAGAGATGAAAGAGATACCATTCAAGATGTAGAGAGGAATAGATACCCTTCCAAATATCGCTGATTATGTAGGGTCAGTAAGCCTTTGACTCTACTGGAGAGTATAAGGTATGCTGACTCTGTCAAGCCTAACCGTCCGTTTCATTGTCGTCATTACGTCTCATGTCCTTACAGTGCTCCAGAGTGAACAAACGCACGCTGGTTTCGTCATAGCAAATCAAGAACGCGGTGTCTTGCTCACCAGTATTAGCGGTCTGTCGTGACGGACGAGGCTCCGCTCGCAATCGCAGTTTTCAGTCTTCTATTTGGGATCCCATTTCGTACTGGCGCCTCTAGCTTCTGGTCTGCAGATCAAACGTGCAGGTGGTAGTGTAGAGGTGAGAGAGCGCTTGATTAAGCTTTCAGGTAAAGGTGGGCGTAAACGATTACTGGCCAGCGAACTCGGTATAAACCCGCTACTACTCACACGGAAAAGTGACCTACAATCCTCTTTACTTTCCATACCACCTTTCAAGATTTGCAAACTGGCAAAGATCCCAGAGTCAGTGAGCGATAGTCTGTTGCGACACTGAAATTGCTGTTCTGCTACGGCTTTGCGTATAGACAGATAACTGCACCTCTACGACACTGCGCCAAAACCCGACGCTATGGACATCGCTAGCGACAAAACCCCGCCAGATCCTCGACATGCCATCGGTAATCCTCAGCACTCTCCTCTAGTTCCTGTTCAAGTACACGATCAGATGCAGAAACCTGAGAATGCAGCGCATCAGAATGATCAGCTCACTCAATGTCTTGAGGATAGCGCGGACCAAGAGTGCGATACCAACGAAAACGGAATGGTGAGAGACAAATTCTCTGGTGCTGCTACTGCACCAGAAATGGATTCAGGTTCTGGAGAAGAGTCCAGTGTAGGCCAGAAAAAGCAACTCGTGGTCAAGCTGAAGTACAACACCGAGACCAAGATCACGAATACGTCCTCTTCACCAGACCACCAAAGGTCCGCTAATAGCACTTCTATATCCCTGAAGCTTAGCACAGCGTCGAGAACCATTTCCAGTCCTTCTAGCGGAAGTCCTATTGTCAAGCAAGAAGGGGAACATGATCGATACACTGTATCCCCAAATTCGAAGACGACCGATCCACAGATCAAGATCGAGAAGGACGATGATCAAGCTTTGGTTCCGACCCCCCTCAGTAAGCCTATGGAAGAGTCAGGTCAGGTCAAGGTCATCAAGGATGAGCTCGAACATGACGCACGTCAACAGATAGATCAATCCCACAGAGGTCTTGCTCAAGATGAGATGTATGTTGATGCTCATCCTGGAGACGGTACTATGCATGTTCCAGCCAACGACAACACCTTCAACAAATCCTCAGATATCACTGATACGCAGGTCGCTGTACCTGAGCCTAGCAAGTTGCAAGTGCCTATGGCCGTCAACAAGCGTGGTGCCGATGACGTGGACTGTGACTATCAGCAGAGCGAGACCGCATCACCAGAAGCTGCTCGTGGTGAAAAGAATGTGTTCAACGACGATTACCATATCTCTGATGAGATTGATTCACAAGAGTGGTCTCCAAGCGCTATCAACAAACAGCACAAAGGCCGTCCAGCGATCGATCATCAACTTGTACCATCAGGCTTCACATCTGATGAGATGAACGTACAGCAACAAGACCAGGTCAAGAATATTCCGCATATCTCCAATGCTGGCCAACCAGACCTTGGCGTTCATGATATATGGAGTCAGCCTCACCCCGACTTTCCGGATCCGGTTCACCTCACCACTACGTCGTCTTCACCTCGTCATCAGGAATCACGTATTTCGAACCACAACATTACCTTGAATAGTTTTTCACAGTTCCAAACAGCGCAACCACGTCATGTCTCCCAACGGCCTTCCGATCAACGCAACCAACCCAACTTCGGTTCTAGCTTCAGTCGCCAGCAACAACTTCAGGCACAGATGGAAAGGCAGAAGAAGCAGTTAGATGACTTTAGGAAGCAGAACGAAGAGTTGTCGCAACAGTCTCAACGGTCACTTCATGGGTTTGGCTATCCCCAGAGGCAATTGAACGCACCTCCATCGTTTGTTACGGGCCCTCTGACTTACCAACGCGCACCTCAGTTGAGCAACCAGCAGGTTTTAAATGGACTCAATAGTCCAGGATTCCAACAATCAGCTTCACCTACAGTCTCCTATAGTCAAATGCCACTGAACATGTCTTATTGCCTCAATCCAGCATCACTATACAAGAGTACGATAAAGATCCCAACGTCTCCTAGCTTGAACACTCGGGTAATAGAGTCGTATACCCCCCAGGGCCCTAAAGGGACGCCGAAGAAGATTCCGGATGAGAACGACTGTAGCGACGAAGGCGATGCTTCCGATGATGATGAGCCTCTTCAAAGCCGAGTGAAGCGTCACCCATCGGTCACTAGCAGCCGTGATTCTGTCATCGGTATGTCACCTCTAATTATAGCTTCCAACAGAATTGCGCGACATCGACGACAGAATAATGACTCTGATGTTGAGCTCGTTACAAGCAAGTCTAAGCCAAAGCATGCTACACGCGAGGTCAAGCAGAACCAAGTACGCAACCCACAACCTGCCTCAGCTCCATCCGACAACGCTTCACCTTCCTCGGAAAATGCTGAAGAGATTGACTGGACTCTTCCTCAGTACGAAGTCCAACGCCAACCCCTCGCAAAGGGCGAAGAGATTCCCAGCGCCAAAGTTTCCCTGCCTGGCCTAGTCCGTGAAGAAATCCTCCTGTCCCCAGACCATGCGGACGAAGAAGTCCATCTCCTGATGAACATCTTCATCCCGAACCAACGCACCCTTCCTAATCCGGATCCCGAACCTGCCATTGCCCTCCTCAACTTCCACACCATTGCCGTCATGGTGATAGAAGCGTACGTGCAATACGAAATCGGCGACGAGTTTGGCACGGGACGCGGACACTTCCACACTGAGCACAACCGCGGCGACGCAGAATACGAGCGTATGCGCGACGCAGTCGACGCAGATACTAACGAGATCTTCTTTGCAGTTGTGGATCGGTACAGAGCAGGGTTGGAGAGCAAGAAGAAACCGTTGCAGCTTATCAGGGGCACACAGGAGTTCTGTGACTTGGCGCTAGACCTAATCTTCTACATCAAAGATCACGGATTGCTTAGGCCGGAACCGAAAGCTAAGGCTGCTAGGGCAGATAAGGGCGTTAAAAGGGGGCCGAGGGGAGGGGCAAAGGCCGAGCAAGCGAAGGGCAAGGGGATCAAGAGGGGTACGACTGCGAAACCTAATGAGGTACAGCCGAGGAAAAAGGCGAAGACTGCGCCGGTGCTGGAAGTCAAGAAGAAGAGATCTGGGCCGAAGACTTCGGGGATCACGGTTCTGAAAAGGTAAAAAGCTGCATTGAGGGAGTGGTGAATGATGATTCAAGTCTTTTCTGCTTGCGCTAAAGCAAACCTGGAACATGAGGCTTGAGATTGGTTTCATTTGAGCTAGCGATGTGTAAAATAGAAGGTGGTGGGCTGATATCTACTTCTCCTCCGTTGGCGTTGGTCAATTCCACATGCTCCTCGACACTACACCCTATATGTTACAAATCAAGGCAATTCGTAACACGGTCGACCCAAATTCCACGTACAGTCTTCGTGCTGTATTCTACATTCGTCGTCAACAGCCACTTATATGGTACACTTTTCTCCTCTTGGTCCCTGTATCGCAGCCATCCTTCCTCCACTGTTGTACACAACGTCCCAAAATCATCATTAGAATAACCATAACTAAAGTTAAGTCTGTTGCGATGGAAGTAGATCCGCCGTGCTTGGGGATTAGATGTGATGATAGACATCAGCATCTGGGTAACGGCCCAGTGAGCAGGAACACAACCCAACAGGTGAGGCGGCGATGTTTCTGAATTGCGGGAGACCTTGAAACTAAGATGTTTGAGATTCAAAGAAGCCAACGGAATGTGGAATTGGTAGCAACTACGACGTCTCCCCGCCTTACAAGCATCGGACATGAAGTGATCTTCCGAAAAGACGACGACGACCTTTCCAGGATCGATAATGGGTTCCACCTTGATGCTGAAGCCTTCTTCAAGTAACCACCTCGCTTCGTAAGCGCGATAGTACTTGTCGGCTGCCTTTTGGATCTCCTTTAGTGCTTCCGTCCGAATTTGCTTGCAGGTGCGTAACAAGCCGTCATATGCGGGCTGGCCGGAGTTAAATATATACTGATCCTCGGGTGTAAATTAATCGTAAACCATGACGCGCAGCTCTGTGGGGAGGTCCAGGAAAGTGAGTTTGCCTGGATCAATGGCAATAGCAGCTTTGGTGACGTTGCCCTCCAACTTTGCCATGTCGCTATCGCACCCTATGGGAGACGGAGAGAACATGCCTTAAAGATTTCAGGTACTAGGTTTCGTGGGGCGGTCGGGTTGGAGTTGTTGACTAGAGGTATAGAGCGGGTGTGGTGTGTGGAACGCCCAAGAGTAGGTAGCGAGGAATATAAGGGAAGGACAGCACGAGCGCTAGTCAAAAAGGGAAGGCTTTGTCAAACTGGAGAAAATCATAAAGCACTCTAATCGTTCAAGGTTGTCATGTGCCGCATACCAAGGTTATCGGCAGAAAATACTGATATATATATATAT
>NW_021167940.1:0-44600 GCF_004154835.1 Alternaria arborescens | reverse complement strand
GGGTGGGGGTGCGGCGGGCTCTGTTTCGACAGGCGCGATGGGCTCTGGTTCTATCTGGGGAGGTGCGGCCGGTGGTGTGGGCTCGGGCTCAGCAGCGGTGATGGTACCGCTGAGGGCCTTCTCTGGCTTGGTGACATCGGGCAGGCGGTACTTCTGCATGTCAAGCTCGATCTCGGCCTCGGATTCGGACGGGAGGACTTTGTCGCTGGTGGAGACGACGCTGCTGTGGTCGCTGTCGAAGTCGGGCTCCATGACCAGCGTCGGGACGCTCTCGCCCGTTGACTGGGGCACGAGCGGCGTTTGTGCTGCAGCACCCACCAGTGGTGGACCCTGACCAGCTTGCTTTCCACTCCAGGCGGTGCCGCGGCGCTCAATCTCGAGGCTGCGGGCTTTGCGGAACTCGTCCAGACGGCGCAGGCGGTCTTCTTCGATGCGGCCGACGTCAACAGCACTCTTGTTGTTGTTGTCGTTGATCTGGTTGAGAAATTTCATGCGTGCCAGGAGGCCTGGGGATACATTTCTCGCAAGCTTGGTAGTACTTTCAATGTGGGCAGGAATGTGCCTAAGCGGTTTGGGTGAGGAGGGTGATGACGAGGTGGTCGTCGGTGGTGGGTTCGGCGGTGTCTTCGCTGGCAAGTCAACGGCAGTCGCGGCGGGGCTGCTGTCGAGAACTGAAGGCGGCGTGGCCGTGTCGCTCATTGAGCATGTCTGTGTGGACCTCGAGGAAACCTCCAGGTCGCGTAGAGACAAAAGAGGAGGCTGCGCAAGACTGGATACGCTGCATGCACGGATACCAGATCAATCGGGAGATGAATCGACGTTCTTTGGGATGGCGCCGAAATCGCGTTAGCCTAGTTCGTTCACGCGTTGCTTCTGTTTACCACAATAACGGTGTGGCGCAACAACAAAGAGTCGGTCTCTAGAGCATGTGCAGTGGGATGTGTCCTGTAGATGGTCTTGGAGGAGACGTTCCCACACCTCTCAAGACACCCGTTCACAAAACGTCCCGCTTGTGTCTCACCGGGTACCGCTGTACCCAATTTCCGCCAGCTCCCCCCTGCTATCAGTGCTTCCATTCCCACTCTCATCTCCATTCATTGGCACTCAAGCTGCGACGCCACCGTCTGTGCCATCCTTTCTAGAAGCGCTCGGTCGATCTTATCATTTGTGTTATACATGTTCACTATCAATGCTATGCACGACATGCGGGACCTGCCCTTCTGGTCGCTCTCGTCTCCTCATGTTCCAAGGGCAGGGACATTGACGGGGCCATGGGTGTCTGGTGGCTCTTGTTATAATATATATGTAGACATTATTTACATTCGACTTGTCTGTATCTAACACTATAGGACTGCAAGTCGTTCATGCAAAAGGGGTATCTATCTCAAGTCGCCACCTGTCGGCGCACTCTGAGCGGAATGGTAAAAGAGCCCTGTTTCCAACCAGGGAATACTCTTCAAGAAATTCTGTGGTGTGGAGTTGAGATTCGGGGGGCATAAGCTTCGTGCAAATTAGATAAAGGTGATGTGTCAAAACATGGACATGAAATGAAATAGGTCGAGATCCATAGTTGTTTGCCGCAATGGCCACTTCACAGCGCCTCGTAGTTCGGGTCGATCTGTAGTGTAGGGGTTCTCGTTTGGTTCTTCTGCTTTTGCCATTCGGACGTGATTTCCTCACGAACGCCCTGGCTCCATTGCAGAATGGCAGCGTCGAACTTCTTCCACGCTTCTGCGTCTTCGCCGTGGACCACGCCCATGACATCAACGTCGAGCTTGATGTCCCAGCGCAGTTCCGCGGCTTTGACCCAGTAGCGCAGGTTGTCGGCGCAGCGGTATGGCTTGGCCGTATCGGTGTGGTACGTCTTGATCTCTTCAAAGTGTCGTTTTGACCTTCGGACGAGAGTGTTGTGGAGATGGACTAGTCGCAGGCCGTTTTGTAGTTCAGCAAGGAAGGGCGTTGGGAGCTTAGCGTCGGCAGCGCTGGTCCACTCGGGAAGCGCGTCGAGACTGGTGTCGAACGACTTGAGGAAGAGGAGTTCCCTCTCACGTTCTTTGCCCGTCCAGTCACCCTCGCGCCACGACCAGTTCTCTCTCTCTTCTTGTTCCACGCGCTCCTTCTCCTCTTCGGTATCAAGCAGTGTGCTAATGTCGACCACCCATTGCCTTAGTTGGGTGACTTCGTAGGGCTGCACACCGTTTCCAAAGTTGCGAATAGCGAGGCGCTTCAGAACCTCGAGAGTATCGTATAGTTCCTTTCGAATTGTCCGTTCTGGTTTGATGGCATATAGTCGTTGTGGTTCTTCGTGTGCGGTGTAGTAGTTCTTCGCGGCGCGGATCGCTAGGGTGGTGACATCCAACAGATTGATGCCTTGAACCTCGTGCCAGCCCGAAGCTTCTTCCCCGCCATTCTTCGCCGTCTTTCCGTCTGGCTGGACATCAGAAAAGCCCTTCTCCAGCTCGTCGAGATGCTTCGTAGACTCAGCAAGCGACTCGCGAAGTTCGCGGCGAAGGACGGTCATGTCAGGTGGCGGTGGGACGTAGACGGGGTTGTTCTTGTAGGTGCTGACGGTGGGTGGGAGCATCATGGGCTCGGGGTCTTCCCATGCCATCGAGGCCGTCTCGTCGAGCGGCGACTCAACAAAGCCCTCTCCAAAATTATGTTCAGACATGCCGTCTGGGGATGCAAGGGACAGCGACGAGAAGTCGGCATCGAGGCCAGGCGAGAGTGGTTCGTTGCCGCTCGCTGTCCGCGAGCCAGGCTTGCGGCCTTTGGCGACGCGTCCAGTGGCCGTGTCGAGCAGGCCGGTCCTCGCAAAGTAGTACTGCAGATGTGCGATGGTGCCCAGGTTCATGACGCTCTCTCTGTTCTTGGCCGACGTGGAGAACTCTGTGCCCTCCGGCCGCATGTATCCACGTCGAGTGCCGCCAGCGGACAGACGCGAGCTCACTGAGCGCGCCGACGAGACGGACGAGGCTGTTGAGACGGAACGGTCCAGGGGCGGAATTGCGCCGATGGCCAGAGATGGGGTCGCCCATGGGTCGGGCGAGGTTGAGCGTGCGGGTGGGGAGTTGGGCGTGTCCATGGTGGTTGACAGGGGTGGTAGGTGCAAAGCCGTCGCAGTCGTTAGACTCCTTATCAGCAGTGAGATTCGGTGTTTTCGAATCCTAGGCATTTACGGAGCGGTGGTGGGTTATCAAGCACTTGTCTTGTTTGTGGAGCCACCTGGGCAATGTGCGGTTGTTGCTATGTGAGTCGGAGTTTCGAAAGGGGCGTTTGATTACAGACGCGAGATTGTATCCGAAACGCGTGACTAGCGCCCTGAGCTTCCCTCACCGACGCAATTTCCGTATAGCCGTGAACGCATAGTCGTTGCGACCATCGTCCAAAGTGCTTATGTGTCCAAAAGGAAATTCTCCTTTGCGGCTCTCGATGCCTCCCGGCCAACTAAGCGCTTGCTTCTGGCCCCGCACCCCAGGTGGAAGCCTCGCCAGGGTGCCTTCCCGAAGTAGCGTGTACTTTTCGCAACTGCGATGACGTCGCACGCCTGCAGGAGCATGAACTCGTTATATGACGCCCAGGCATTTGCATGAACTTGGTCTAACCAGACACAACCTCACGTAACACTCTCACCTATATGAGGCGCTTCTTTACAACCACTGCCAGAATGTCCACCAAGCGAGTGCGTTGTCCGCCCAACCTGCTAGTGGCAAAACTGATCTAGGCACAGATTCAGTACAAGGTCGAAGGCCAGGTACAGGGCGTCAACTTCCGCTCCTTCACGCAAAAGCAAGCCCAGAGTATCGGTGTCACCGGCTTCGTCACCAATGCATCGGATGGAAGTGTGCGTACTCGCATCGTACTTGACCCGATGGCTGCTCACACAGAACAGGTCCAGGGCGAGGCTCAGGGCAGTGACGACAAAATCAGCGAGTTCATCCAGCATCTAAACAAAGGACCATCGGCAGCATCAGTCTCAAAAGTTGACCATTCGGAGATCTCCAGTAGGGATGGCGAGAGTAGCTTCAACGTCCAATAGCCTGTACACATCCCCCCAAAAGGGTCGGAGTGGGCGTAAGTGTGGCGACATCGATGTGAGCGTAAATATTTGTCACTTCATCTCTATGCGTAGCCATAGCCCAGAAAGATAGTATGATGAGGCACGACATGTAAAGGGGTACATGATACACACGCACTGGGCAGTATTAAATACAAACTTGGTCTTGAACTCCCATGCTATTCAAACATCAAGCCCAAGCTCTAGCAGAACAATACACGTCGTACACTGACGATGGTACTTGCTCAAAACGCCTCCAAATGACTTGTCGTGAAGACCCTTGGACGTCCCTTGCCGATGGAACGGCAGACCGTGCGGGCTTTCTCAATCTGTCGTTGGTGTGATGCTAGCAATTTTTCATCCTAGGTGAAGCAAGAGCCCGTCACTAGTTTGACGATGAAGCCTAGACGCCTTCAGGGTTTGGTAAAAGTCGTGATCGAAGATTGGAAACACAATGACTCTTCTTGCATGGTACTATTTCACCCTCGTTGGAACCGCAACCACAAAGCAGTGGCTTGTCCTGGGCTGACCGTGGATCTGAACACGAAAATCAGCCTGAAGGTACATACGAAAGAATTCCATCATGTTGCAGGCTTTCCGATGTTGCGCTATCAGCCCTACAGTATCAGAGTGGGTCTGACGGCGAACAACGAAACGACGAGACCCCGAGTTCTGTGAGACTCCGACGAGCATCTCCCGGAACCGACGGTCACATGTCCCAACCACATAACATTGCCTTTTCATACCGCTACCAACAAAACATACAGAGTCTCCGCATGATGTGTCTAATGGATGCGCACTTCTTTTTTCTGTGTTGCGAAAGCCTTCTTTGAGCTTCTGACAGGGGTAGGTTGAATGTCTTGGCAGAGCTTTCCCGATTCCTCCCGTCAGCTGAATCACCACCTCGCTCAGCCGTCGCAAACTCGTCTTTGCACGCGACCGTATACGCCCGCTCTCGACGACTTGCTGACATGCTCGGCCTCTCATAGGAAGCCTAATCGCTCGCCGAGCCTGCCGGATGACGGATATGGTGCCGTGTAGCGGCGGCATCTCTGTACATTCCTATTCCACCCTGATGACTGAGCGCGCCGGACAGGCACGAGTACCGCGTGGATGTCTTTTTTTAGTTGTCAGCGTCATGTCTTGTTTGATATAAAGGACGAAGTGTGCCTCAGTCTTGCTTCATGCTAACCATCAGCACTTACCATTATAGTTGACAACACCCTTTACACCAAACACCACCCTAAGATAAACACGCGCCTTTATAGCCGCAGATGATCTCCACCAGAGCAGCGACACGGGGATCAACAACCTCAAAGCGGGCTACAGCTCAGCTCATCAAATCCTTCAAGAGCTACAATGCCGGCTATCGACCCACCTTCGTCGCGGTACATCACTTCCAATCGCAAGTTGGCCAGAGGCACTTTACTTCTTCACCCAACGGTGGAGCAAAGATCAAAGAATTCTTCGAGAAGCACCCGACAGAGAAGGTTCGCAAGACACATGCAGCATGGCCTCACCCAGGTACGTACCCGCCGAAAATGTAGTACCTATATGTCTAGCTAATACCAGTCAGTATACACCGAAGAGCAGATGAGTCAAGTCATAATTGCCCACCGCGAAGCGAAGACCATGTCTGACAAGGTCGCCCTCATCGCCGTCAAGATCCTACGCTGGGGTCTCGACAAAGCAACTGGATACAAGCATCAGAAGGCTGTGGACGTGGATGCTAAAGATCCACTGGCCAAGCGAAAGGCTTTTGCCATGAACGAAGAAAAATACCTGATCCGGAACGTCTTTTTGGAAAGTGTTGCTGGCGTGCCCGGCATGGTAGCTGGCATGCTTCGACATTTGCACTCAATGAGACGAATGAAGCGCGACAATGGATGGTATGTATTCTCGCTTATTAGTACAATAATATGTCACTGACATACTATTTGCCAGGATCGAGTCCCTACTCGAAGAGAGCTATAATGAACGAATGCATCTCCTCGTCTTCCTTAAGATGCAACGGCCAGGACGCTTCATGCGCCTGATGGTATTGGGTGCCCAGGGAGTTTGGTGCAATGCCTTATTCTTCGCCTACCTCTTGAGCCCTCGTACCGTCCACCGATTTGTAGGATATCTCGAAGAGGAAGCCGTCATTACATACACCCGCCAGATCGAGGATCTCGACGCAGGCCGCCTGCCAAAGTGGGAGAAGATGGAGGCACCCGAGATCGCGGTAGACTACTGGCAGATGCCTGAAGGCCACCGCACAATGCGAGATCTGCTCCTCTATAGTGCGTATATCCCTGATCCCTTCATGCAGCACCTCCCACTAACACAATCCTAGTTCGCGCAGACGAGTCCAAGCATCGAGAAGTTAATCACACATTCGGTAACCTCGATCAAAAGGAAGACCCTAACCCATACGTGAGCGAGTACCGAAACCCAGAGGAGCCTCATCCGACAAAGGACCTTGCGCATATGAAGCCTACTGGCTGGGAGAGGCACGAGATCATCTGAGTGTTTCCGCTTTGATCCGCTTGTCAGCGACATGTTCGGCATGCACGGTGTCTTCGGTCTCCATTCTCCCCTCTTCTAAAATTGTATCTTCGGCGTTACGGGACATATTGGACTTTGGAAAAACGATACCCAGACCACGATGGGTATCATGAGGAGTGGACGCATCATGTATCCCTAGACTTTCGGACCTTCTACAGATCAGTTTCAATTTCAACTTCAAGCGGTGTAGAGTTCATCGGATCCGCATTTCGATATACAATAGTCCAGGACAATAACCGGTGGTGTTGCCAGGTACAGCAGTAACTTGATATTTCTGAGAACCCCAGTCGACGATATCCGATGCAAAGTCAACTGACGGATCGAGAGAGAGCCGGAGATTGGGTAACTTCGAAGAAGGACCGCGCGGATCCGCCAGGGCGAAGCTGACGCTGACTGGCGGGCTTTTCCCCCGAAGCCAAGCACGACAAGACTGCAACGTGGACATGAGCCTCTCCTTTGGCATGCAAAACGTCGCTTTAGGAAAGCGGAAACCACCCAGTCAATGTCTTCCATGGGAACCTCCACACAAGCTCCAGCTCATGCATTCATGACGGGTCAGTCACACGGTGGCGCGTCGCGCGCAGCCTCGTACAGCCTCAAAAGGAACCTGCGCAGTAGTCTGCTGATCTGGACGAGTCCTAAGACCGCCAAATGTCTGAGCTTTCCTAATGAAGCTACTGCTGAGTATGATTCAGTAGTACACGTTCATCTCGCTGTTCATTTTCCGATCTGGAGTGCGATCGCTGAGCTTTACAGTTTACTGAATTTAGTGATCCTCGGGAATAAGGTAACATCGTGGTGGTATTGAGGGTCCCTTTTAGTTTGCGGCTCACAGCCACCACACTGTCGATATAGTCTATTTCAACTAACAGGAAGTGTTTAGCAGGGAGCCATTCCAATCCCGCGCTTGACCGTTGTAACGACTGGTCTACCGTTCTTCCGTGGTTCGAGGCGGAGCTAACCCCGCACTTGCTGCCACTAGCCTCAATGCCAAGTTCTGACCTCCTCTCAATGTGAGGCACAGCGACTACTGCACCCCACATCCGCATTCTTCCACGAGAGACGTGCTATAGGCAGGACGTCAGCGCCGCACAACCCCCGCAGAGAAACGCAACTAGTACAACTTGCCGCAGCTACATGGGCTGCCACAGCTATCATCCTTGAAGGTACTTTGAGCTCTGGCAAGCACGGCATAGAGTGCTTGGATCTGTCTCGCAACTGAGCAGTATGCGTCAAGGCATAGCGTTCAATGATTTCTCTATACATCTCTTCGACACTGGCTTCCATTCCGATTGCTTTTCATTCGCTGACAACTCACGTCAAACGCCTCGTTCATTTCTGTCAATGCGTGATACGCTGGAGCTCAACGCCTGAGGACGCTATACCGGTCTCTGAGCTTCGGGTCCGCAATGCTCACCCCCGTGAGTGGGCCTGCATACGCAACCGAGCATGATCCCTTAATGGACGTGAGGTTTCTCCGCACCCAACTAGCAAACATGCGACAACCGCAGCGTCGACCCCAGTCCGGCCTTTATCCAGTCCCGTCGGGACGGTAGGTACCCTTGCGCGAGTACGTAGACCAATCACCACGTGCAAACCTACCCTGTGGAAGTCCGGCAGAGACGCAACCTACCTTGCGGATCCGCAAGTCTAACATGATGCTCTGCGTCGAATGGCTCTGACGGCGACCCTTGCGGTCTTATGATGTAGGGTCTTAGCCAGCAGCTAAGTCTTTTTAGCTCGAAAGGCTGGCCAAGTGGTACATGTCCCCTCCTCTATGCATGCATTGTGCTGCTATCGGAATTGACGGCTGATGGAAAGCGCATAGTGCCACAGCCTGGATGGCGGTCCCTCCTTGAAGCCGAAGATCCTGGAGATGCGGGGTCTGAACAGTTTAAATAGATGTCGTGTCTCCAACTGAGAAGAGCATCATGCCCAGTTGACTTGCTCTCCTGCGGTCAACAAATCAACAACAACACAGCACCGTTCCAATCATATCTTTATCTCACAACAACAATTCAAGATGACGATCCCAGATGAGGTCGACATCATCGTGTGTGGAGGTGGTTCGTGTGGTTGTGTTGTGGCTGGACGTCTCGCCAACCTCGACCACAACCTCCAGGTCCTCTTGATTGAGGCTGGAGAGAACAACCTCAACAACCCATGGGTTTTCCGTCCCGGTATCTACCCGAGGAACATGAAGTTGGACAGCAAGACTGCCACCTTCTACTACTCTCGTCCCTCGGAGTGGCTCGATGGCCGCCGAGCTGTTGTGCCTGTTGCGCACATCCTCGGAGGTGGATCTTCCATCAACTTCATGGTAATTTGCTCTAGCTATAATTACAGATGAATGATACTGACTGTGTTTTAGATGTACACCCGTGCGTCAGCTTCCGACTACGACGACTTCCAAGCCAAGGGATGGACCACTAAGGAGCTCATTCCCTTGATGAAGAAGCACGAGACTTACCAGCGCGCCTGCAACAACCGCGACATTCACGGATTTGAGGGACCCATCAAGGTTTCCTTCGGTAACTACACCTACCCGATCAAGGAGGACTTCCTCCGTGCCACCGAATCTCAGGGCATCCCGACCACCGACGATCTCCAGGACTTGACCACTGGTCACGGTGCCGAGCACTGGCTCAAGTGGATCAACCGCGATACTGGACGTCGATCCGACTCGGCTCACGGCTACATTCACAGCACCCGCGCCGTTCACCAGAACTTGCACCTGCTCACCAGCAACAAGGTTGAGAAGGTCATTCTGGAGGGTGACCGCGCTGTTGGTGTCAAGGTTGTCCCCACCAAGCCTCTCCACCCTGAGCAACAAATGTCCAGGACTATCAAGGCCCGCAAGCAGATCATCGTTTCTGGTGGTACTCTCAGCTCTCCTCTCATCCTTCAGCGCTCTGGTATCGGTGACCCAGAGAAGCTCCGCAAGGCCGGCGTCAAGCCTCTTGTCGATCTTCCTGGTGTTGGTCTCAACTTCCAGGATCATTACTTGACGTTTGCCACCTACCGCGCGAAGCCTCACGTTGAGTCGTTCGACGACTTCGTTCGTGGTGACCCCAAGGTTCAGGAGCAGGTCTTCAACCAATGGAACATCAACGGCACTGGTCCACTCGCCACCAACGGTATCGAGGCCGGTGTCAAGATTCGACCCACTGAGGAAGAACTCAACATGATGGACAGCTGGCCTTGCAAGGAATTCCGCTCCGGCTGGGACTCCTACTTCAAGAACAAGCCCGATAAGCCAGTTATGCACTACTCGGTCATTGCTGGTTGGTTTGGTGACCACATGGTTATGCCACCAGGCAAGTTCTTTACCATGTTCCACTTCCTCGAGTACCCATTCTCGCGTGGTTCTACGCACATTGTCTCGCCCAACCCATACGAGGCGCCCGACTTTGACGCCGGTTTCATGAACGACAAGCGCGACATGGCTCCTATGGTCTGGGGTTACATCAAGTCTCGTGAGACTGCCCGCCGCATGGACGCTTACGCCGGTGAGGTGCAGGCTATGCACCCCTTCTACGCCTACGACAGTCCCGCCCGTGCCAACGACCTCGATCTTACCACCACTAACCAGTACGCCCTTCCCGGTAACCTCACAGCTGGAATTCAGCACGGATCTTGGACTTCTCCAGTCAAGAAAGGCCGCGCTCCCGAGCCCAACTTCTTGAGCTCGAACTGCCAGGAGGTTATGGATGATCTCCCCTACTCGAACGAGGATATCAAGCACATCGAGGACTGGACCAAGCGTATGTTTTACCTTTCGATGGTTTTTCATTCACTTACTAACATACCATAGGACACGTTGAGACCACCTGGCACTCTCTCGGTACCTGTTCTATGGCTCCCAAGAACGGCAACTCCATCGTCAAGCATGGTGTCCTTGATGAGCGCCTTAACGTCCATGGCGTCAAGGGTCTCAAGGTCGCCGATCTGTCCATCTGCCCCGACAACGTCGGTTGCAACACATACTCGACTGCACTCCTCATTGGAGAGAAGTGTGCAGTGCTTACGGGTGAGGACTTGGGCTACAGCGGCAGCGCATTGGACATGAAGGTCCCCAACTACCACGCTCCAAGGGAGATTGCTGGTTTGTCGCGCTTGTAAAATTCTAATGGGCTAGGATGTCTGTTATATAGTTTCATGATTCAAATGATTTAATGCAAAGTTGTGTACATAAGATGTTGCTACCCGTTCCATCCGAGATGTTGTGCTGTGGCTGCTGACTTACTCTTTGGACGATGTCGTGATCGCGCTAGTAACATCTTCACCTCGCTCATTGGCCGTTCATCAGTCACTAGTCTGCGACCCACATGGCATAAAATGTTTAGTCGGGGGTATCGGAGACACCACACGCTTCATCGTGTCGGTCCTCTGTCTGTCTCTACATCCACTTTTCCTTTACTTTCTTAGCCATCGCGGACTGTCGCCGAAAGTTGATACCATGTCCGCACTAGCTCGAAACCGCGGACCACAGATGGCAGCCACATATTCCAAGATCACGCGACCAGCATTCCAACATTCTGTTCGCAGTCTTGCTACAGTAGCACCAGTGCAAACTGCAACACGCAACCACAAAATCGTCGTTATTGGTGGCGGCTCGGCAGGCATATCTCTCTCACATCAACTGCTACGCAAAGGAAACTTCTCACAGGACGACATTGCTATTGTCGATCCTGCACAATGGCACCATTATCAGCCTGGATGGACACTCGTCGGAGGTGGTTTGAAGAAGAAGGAAGACCTACGCCGTCCTTTGAAGGATCTCATGGACCCTAAATTCAAATTCTACAATACCTCGGTGGGAAGCTTCGCACCCGAGGAAAACTACATTACCACCGGTACCGGAGAGAAGATTGCATATGAACAGTTGGTCGTTGTGCCTGGTATTACGCTCGACTATAGTAGTGTGAAGGGCTTGAAAGAGGCGTTGAACGAGAAGGATGCCATGGTGAGCACTATCTACGACTACGAGTATTGCGATAAGGCGTATGAGAATGTGAAGAAATTCAAGAAGGGTGATGCAGTCTTTACTCAACCAGCTGGTGTGGTAAAGTGTGCTGGAGCACCGCAGAAGATCATGTGGCTTGCGTTGGACTACTGGAAGAATGCTGGACTCTACCCGTCGGATATCAACATTAGCTTTGCTACCGGTCTACCTTCCATGTTCGGTGTGCCGAAATAGTAGGTTCCCTACCCCCATGTAATGTGGAAGATACATACTAATACCCTCCAGCGCAGCAGCCTTGGAAAAGCTCCGCGTAGAACGCGGCGTGGAGGGCCTCTTCCAACATGACCTAGCCTCCATCTCCGGAAACACAGCAACATTCAACGTTGCAAACTCTGAACCCATCAAGAAACACTTCGACTTCCTCCACGTCGCACCCAAGAATGTGCCTTGGTCTTTTGTCAAATCCAGCCCCTTGGCCAACGAGGCAGGCTACGTCTCCGTTTCTGATTCTACCACTCAACATACCAAGTACCCCAACGTCTGGTCCATCGGCGACGCATCCTCTTTGCCTACCTCCAAGACCGTCGCTGCCATCACCGCCGAAGCGCCGGTCTTGGTGTCTAACTTGCTTTCTGCGATGGCCGACAAGCCGCTGGAAGCCAACTACGATGGTTACACATCTTGCCCGTTGCTTACTGGGCAGAGAGAAGTCATGCTTGCTGAGTTCAAGTATGGTGGTGTGCCCAAGGAGACCTTCAACAGTTTACTAGGTATTGACCAGGGCGTTCCCAGGAAGGCTTTCTATTGGTTAAAGAAGGACTTTTTCCCGTGGGTGTATGGAAAGTATCACGTCAAAGGTGAGTGGGCAGGACCAAAGGGACTGGCTAGGTGAGAGATTGCTTGGTGGGGAGGATGATCGGAGATCCGTGCTTGTGTTTTGTTCAGGCGTCGCGGATGTTGTTGAGCTATCCCGACCTTTGGGATTGAGACACTTCGTCTTGAGATGACACATTTAGCGCTTTTGTTCTTCCAGCTATATCCAAGACTCAGCTATTTTCGTAGCATAAAAGCCGAAGAAGACATCTCTTTGTCATTTCCATAAATTTTCACGCATATAGTAGCGATATCACGACGAGATGATCATACAGCAATGATCTCAGCAACTGGGGCATATTAATTACTCAGTAGATGCCCACACTACATACTTCCATGGAACAAGAAATGACGCGCATACCGTATCTCACACTACATTCACTTCCACATCCTGGTCCACATTGGGCGGCCAGCACGTCCAAGGGTCTCGATGATGGAGCTCGACCTGTATGTGAAAGCCTTCTTCATCCTTGTGCAAACAGCACAGCCTCTTCACCAAATCATCATTTTGAGCTTGTTTCAAGATCTTACCAATTGGTTGCCCGACTTTGCATCGTTTCTTGTTGGGGTCGGCGGTGGGTGCCACGGAAAAATCAGCCATACTGTCTAGTTGGTCTACATACCCCAAAAGCCACATTAGTCCTTCATCGTTGAGTAGCTGAAGGAACCCGTCGTAAGAGAGAGGGTCTGGTTTTGTGGTAGGTGGAAACTTTCCGAGAGCCTGCTGAGCTGCTGTTACCAATTGAACGCCCTGCTCTCCCAGCCAGATATCGGTCTGGCGGCAGGTCAAGTTGGCGTAGTTGAACTTCTGGAGAGCAGCTATTAGACCCACCGTGGCCTCCGAGATCATTTGATAAGGCTCCGAAATTTCCTGTTGAGCTGACTTGGCATTTTGATGCTGCTCAACGGGTGTACCGCCAAGCTCATATGGGTCCTGCGGATTCAAGGCAATGAAGGTATGCGATGATCGACGGCCTTTACCTTTATGAATGTTATTCATCCACTTGGATCCGGACGAGCTCCCCTGTATAGTTAGAGCGTTTTCGGGGACGCTGGGTTCGTAGAACTCGTGATGAATTGAGTCTGGCATGGCATAGACGACGACGTAGTTTTACGACTCTGTGACTGTCAGTATCTGGCTAACGTAGTAAAGGGCAGAGGGGAGCTTTATGTACCCAGATAATTAAGTTTCATCGGAATGACTGACGATAGTCATCGTTGGCATTTGTACATGTACCATACTAACAACGATGCTTGACTGTCTCAATATGAGCCATGACGGATGTTGACGTAGCTTCCAACGTGTCGGATGTCTTGGTCAGAAACGATTATCGTACTATGTAAGAGTGAAGAAACGATATTTCATGCGATACAGATTCATCGCGTGTATTTCGAGGTGCTCTGGCGGTCAGCACCAAGCGAGAAGCGCAAAATTGGCCACGTGAACACTGAGTCATTCATAACAATAGCAACCCTACCGCCACGTCCCAAGCAGCTGTAAGCCGACTCAGATATCGCGATGTCATGAGGATGACCCAAACCAGTTGTCAAGCATAAGATGAAGGCAGTATCTCGGATAAAACTTGGATGAGTCAGAGACTCATCACAAGTGTGACCACGATGCCGTTGACACCAGGCTGACCACTCGTACCGTCATCCAGAACTTGTGGACATATCTGAAAACCAACTTTCTCGTAGAAAGCTCTTGCACTCGTATTCGACTGCACCATGTCAAGATGTACTCCCACAGCACCTGAGCTCTTCGCAGTGCCCAAAAAGCTGGTCATGAGAGCTGATCCCCATCCTTTTCTCTGATACTCTGGCAAAATATCAATATGTAAATGCGCTGGGTATCGTTCCAACATCTGTGGCCATGGTTGCAGCATGCTGCAGTCCGCCTCATACACGGCCCTTCGGAAATGCTTGATATCCTGTCTCTCCATCTGTGGATCGCCGGTCTGAACGTTCGGATGTGGTACGAGTTTTGGGTCTATAGTCTGAGTGAACACGTCGCGCCAGCGCTGCGCGAAAGCCGTTGTATCCACTGCGCCGATACAGTAACCCACCACGCGTCCATCACCGTCGTCTAGTACGTGACATGTTTCTGGGGTCACATCGGCGTAGACTTTGTACCAGAGGTGTGAGCCTACAGTTCGCGCTGGTTCCCAGTCGAGGCCAGGGTCGATGGTTGTCAGGAACTATAGTTTCAGTCAGGATGACGGTCGTCTAGGAGATAACAGCATAACACATACCACGTGAAGACCATTCTGGTAATCGGTTGATGGGTCGTATACTCGGACGAAGGGTGTTATGGTCGGCATTGTCTACTAGAACGCGTAGGGAATATGGGACAGGTGGGCACTTGAAAACGCTGACGCGCAAGCTCGATGATGGCGCTTGTACTCTTTCTGATTATAGACCAGTGAACTGCTAAGGGAATGTATGAAGTGATACAGATCAAGCAGCATAATTACAAGGTATTGTTCAGGCCCAGTCAAGCAGCATTTATTGTGCAAAAGGCACACGGCGGTGATGAGGGGTTCAGCTTGCGCTCGCCTGATGATTGGCCGCACAGCGCCGCGTCGCATAAATGACATGCTGGAATACGAGAGCCCAAGAGGTTCTCTAATATCGTCCCGCTTCATATGCGAATCAATCGTCGCGTCTGGAAAAAGGTAAGACGCGTGAACACGGTGACCCTGCATTCTACGTGATGACAGACCCTTACGCTAAACCACTTTTGGCTTACCAGCTCAGTCAGTGATGTCACTTCCAGCACCACATCACAACACATGGCTACCCATCTGTCGTCGACATACTTTGAATCATGTACCTTATACAAGAAAAAGAATTAGATAGATACAGAAATCACAATGTACATCTTACAGTCTACATTATCTTCTGATGAGAAAACTTATAAAGGTAAATAGCATTGTAGTCTTCTAGGCTTCCTATCTATATCTATATCGATATAATGCGCTTTGTTGTAGTAGGAAGAGGTACTCTGCCCTAAAGAGGTGTTTTGAAGTACGAGAAGATTGCGATTGAGTCGTTCACTCAAGTTCTCGAGTGTCCAGAGGTTCTCGAGGACAAGCTCCAGGGTCCAGTAGTGCAGAGTTGCGGTATCTCTGACATCGTTGAAGTGGGGATCCATGATTCTCTTCTGTATCACCTCTGAAATTCCCAACTCTTGCATAGTGGTGCGTGGGTCTTCAGTGATGTCGTGGCAGAAGTAGTCGATGTGCGCTTCGAGAACTTCTTGGAAGCTAAGCTCATCTTCAGAGGTCCACCTCTTCAGAAGCTTCTCCGATGTTTCTTTTGTAAAGCCTATGAACTCAAAGGCCTGAACAGAGTAAAGGTTTAGCGGAACTTCCAGATCAGGGTGGACGGATGGTAGTTCAGTCGCAGAAGAGGAAGTAGTGCTCGAGGCCATGACAGTGTCAGGAGGGGAGAAGAGTTGTCCGGAAATTCTTCGTGTGCCGTTCTTTGGATCTCCGACAAGATTGCGATCGAACTTCTTGATGTTGTTGAGTACCCAACCTTCGAGGATATCATTCGGGAGACCCATGGTGAGCGGGGATGGGAGTTTTGAACTTGAAGACATCAGTGACAGAAGGAGTTTTTGAAAGTCCAGTGTGTGTGTGTGTGTGTGTGTGTGTGTGTGTGTATGTGTGTGTGTGAGAGAGAGAGAGAGAGAGAGAGAGAGAGAGATAAAGAAAAGAGAAAGAGAAAGGCAGCTAGATTTATATGCTTGTAGGGAGAAAATCTGGTAGCGTCACAACACATGGATGTGCGATGCCAAACTTTGGTTGCCTTCCGTCCCCCAAAAGTGGATGACAACCAAAGTATGGAATCGCCCTCACATGCTAAGTCGATATCCGCCACTTTCCCCAAAGATTTCGCTATGCGCTTTCATGTCGCTTCTCTTGCTCTGGCTGTTGTCCAAAAACGACGGTACTTCATGCAATGACTCATGACTACCAATCTGTCATTGACATACTTTGAATCATGTACTAGACAGGAACAACTACTTACCAAGACTACGCACTCGTGCCCCACCCAAGCTCAAACTCACTATCATCCCATGGTACTAACAAGCCCAAAGTCGCCTTCAACAAACGATCCATGAGGACCAAGCGAGTACACCTGGGGCATGTCCGCCCTAGCCACCTCCTCAAAAGTCCTCCCATCAAGTCCCACAAGAATACTATGCGTCCCTTCCTTATTAATCGTAATCGTAATCACAATCCCATCATCCTCGTCCGTCGCACCCGGCCGCTGAATGAAAATAGGCTCTGTAGGACAACTCTCGCCATGTTGCGGAATCCAAGACTTGAACGTGCCCGTCTGCCAATCCGACTTGAACAGGTGTCCGTAGAAAGAGGCGTGGGTCATTCCTCCTCCTCCTCCGTTGGATACGCCGTTTCCGAGACGGCCAATGGGGACTTGGGTGCCTGGTGCGGACACGCCGTTGCCGGATACACCGTAGACATAGCGGTAGTTGGGGTTCATCGACGCGGGTTTCGAGATACGGGGTAGCTCAGCCATCATGTCTGGGATGGCGGCTTTGACTGTGCCGCGGGCGATGACGGCGGGGTCTTTGGTGTCTACGGCAGCGAGTTCGTAGCGGACGAGGCGGCCGACTTGGTATGGTTTTAGCGGGTTGATGACGTTGGAGATGGCGTATTCGTTGTAGGGGTAGTGGTCGGCTTTGTAGCTAGCTATGTCGACGTGGACGTTGGTGTGGCCGGTCTTGGGGTCGACGTAGTCGTATGCGTTTGCTGTGTGGAAGAAGTAGAAATTGGGGACTTCATAGGACGCGACGCTGGTGGGGTTTAGTTGGGGGGTTCGAAGTCGTTAAGTTGAGATTGAGGTACTTACAGCTTGCCATCTGTCTTGTTTAACACGTAGAAGTAAACGGGAGAGTCGTGCTCGCACTTCATCGCTTCGATGATGGTCTTTGTAGGATCGCTGGTATCCATGGTGACGGGCTGTTTGCATGTTAGCAAGAGAACCCCATTATCCTAGATTTTGCGAAACAACACTTACGTTTCTGACAAACACGACGTACTTGTCGGTCATGGCGAGAGCATGCGTGTAGCATGGTTTGCATGGGAGAGCGGATTTCCACAAGAGATGTGCCGGGTTCGATGCAACGTCGAGCGCGAAAACATACATAATGCCAGCTGCGTCGATCAGGTAGTTGTAGGTTTGACCTCGCCTGCGGTCATGAACAGGGTGGGCGCAGCAACCAGCTCCAGCGAGCTCGGGATCAATGGTCGCATGGGTAAGCAACCGCTTTGGTTCGAGAGTCTTCGCGTCACAGATTTGCATAGCATTCCAGTCAGTGTGGACTAGAATCTGTGTTCAAACATGAGCTCGGTCGGGTTCATTCAAGGTCTGCCAAGTGTTGCTTACCTCCTGAGTGGCGGGATCTTCCGCCTGAATACCTCTTGAATTGGGATTCTTATCCTTTGGAAGGTGCATACCGCGGCGTGGCTGCACATGGATGTTGAAGTCGTCCGGCGCCGAGAAATCATTAGGAAGATATACGGTTTGCTGTGCTGGAATTAGGCTACAATCGTTTCAACCATGATTTCTAAGATCCCACTTACACGAGCACCGAGCAATTTCGAACACGGGTCCTGAGCTTCAAAGAGAGGAGTGTTGGGATTAGGGCCCATCCAGGAGTTTGTAACATAGCCATCTTTCATTGCTCGTCGCACGATTCCGTTATGCGTGTAGCGGCTCATGTAGTAGACACGGCCGTCAACCATGCGGAACTTGTGCAGCAAGCCCAGGCCATCGAAGAGATGCTGAATAACTACTCTGGGCGTTGAGTCGTCCTCTGAAGTTGGGACTGTGAAGCGTCCAACGCCCACCCTATGTTTTATTCAATATCGACGTTTCACTGCGATCATAGAATACAATCTAGTGACTTACCTCAAGAAAGAACCATGAAGCCACTTAGGCCATGTACCGCCGAGCTTACATTCAACCTCCGTTGTGGTTTCTGGTACGTCCTGGAAGTAGGTCGGAGCGTACTTGAGTTCCTCCTCGGTGATGATGTCCCACCGGTAGCCTTCTGGCTTTTGATCGAATGGCATTTCGAGATGGAGGTAAGAGAACTCAAGAAGTTATATTGGAGAAGCATATGACAAGGTCTTTGGTATATGCAGGATACTGATCGGCAAGAGTGTTGTTTATAAGGGTTCACAGTGCCATACAATGCCTTGTATATCCTCACTTCCCTCCATCGCGGAACAGACTGGAACAGCGACAGTAAGCATCCAATCTATGAGGGCCGATTGTGCCTCAGCAACAAGCAGACAAGGTTGCTGAGCTCGGCCATGAAACACGGAAAGTTCTATGTAGTCCCTGTTTTTGCGTATACAATGCACCCAATCTGGTTAAGTGGGGAGCTGCACGCATGGGGGTTCAGGTAAGCTACATGGTGCCCAGACTTTCTAGCACGACCTCGGAACCATCGCCTACAAAAGACACCGGAACATGTAGCTGCCGTTTCCTGTCTATCAAGCGGGTACGGAAGTGTAGTGCATTCGTCGTGTTGGAGATTTGTAATTCTCAGCTTCCGGTTGGGTGATACTGGCGGATCTACACACAAAAGCCACATCCGATCCGACTTCGAGTCAGTCCCGTTGACCGCCAAGCCCTTATAAGCCTGTGCTGAGGTTATATCGCGGAGATGTTGAGCGGGAATGGCCATCACGGTCGGAGGTTTTGTGGATATTGCCTCTGCATGAATCTAATACACTCAGCCTCTATTGCCTCGGCACAACATGTTAACATGTAAGCTCGGGTATATGCCAGCAACCCTGACTTTGACAGCACACTTGAATTAGTAGTGGGGTGATTCCTTGTCTAAAGTGAGAGACCTATGACCCAACAGCTTACATCTTCAGTCCCCTCAACTCCGGACTAACAGCCTCTCTGCTCTTCAAACTCTCGCCCGCAGCCCTCTGCGCGAATCCCACAACATCCTGCACCGTCTCTCCTCGACTCAGGCCATATGCCAAGGCACCGCAAAACGTATCACCAATGCCATTTACACTGACTACCTCATGTGGTTCGAGTACTTTTTCCACAGGAAACAATCTCACGTAGAGACCACCAACGGTAGCTGCACCATCAGAAGACATGTTCCTCGCCAACACATACTGCCGCTCGCGATCTTCCCTCAGCTCTTTTGCATCAGAGGCTAGGAGTTTCGTCATGAGTACACCCTGAGGACCAAGCTTGGTTAAGATTGTGGGGAAGAAGGGAAGGAGTTTGATGGCTTGTTGAGGGATGCCTTGGTCTACTATGTCACCACCCACTGTGACGGCTAATGGGACTCTCAAGCCACCGTTGGGGATACCCAATGCATCGATGACGCTGAACCATTCGGGCGACTCGAACAGGGAGGCCTGGCTGGCGAAATCATGGAGTGCAGTGAGTTCGTAAGTGTTGGGTGTTATGATGTCTGCTAGAGGCTTGGGGTAAACTGATGGGTGAGTGGTAGATGGGAAAATGCGTAGTGACTTGGCTGTAGAAACTGGTTCGAAGATGGTGGTAGTATCTGAGTGACGAGCGGCTTGGAGCCAAGTGTGCAGGGCGGAGGAAGACCAGTTCGCATCTGCAACGAAGGCTTTGGGTCGAGCTGAAGCGTTGTTGAAGATACTGGTGGCTAGTTGTTGGATAGTTTCATTGGGGATCATCTCTAGGATTGACATATCTGCCATGGCGAGTGCAAGATCTTTGTTCGTGTTGTTGATGGCGACATATTGCGCTGTTCTAGACGGCGCAGGGAGTGTTTCGATACCGGAAGTTGACATGCCTTCTTGCTGCAGTTGGCTAATCGCCGCGCGACCACTCAAGTCGTCACCAACAGCACTATGCAGGTGAACAAAAGAGCCGAGCAAATGGGAGGCTTTAGCAATATTATGTGCGACACCTCCAAGTGTCTGAGTTATGACTGCTGGATTCGAGGTGTGCGGAAGTGGATCTGTCTGGCCCGCAGAAGCCTTGAACGGAGCATAATCACAAGAAAAGTCAACTGCAAGAGCGCCTGCGACAACCACATCGGGGTCTTTTCGAGGCTCAGTACTGGATGAGAATGACGTGGTAGGAGTTGAAGCAGGCTCAGAGGGCGACGAGGTTGCATTGCGCAGCTCCTCGCGTGGAGTAGACGAGAGATTGGATGGAATGGGAGTAAAGTAAGAGGAATTCCGTCTAGTATACTTACATCAGCGCCAGTCTACGATGGAGCAACAAGAGTGCTGGCTCACCCTTGGGCTTGTTCCTGTTTTGCTTCGAGGATGGCGAGTTCTCGTGCTACGATAGTGGCCCTCTTCACGTTGGATTCTATCAGGGCTCTGTTGGCAGGTATGCTCTTGCCCTTGCTGAGTTCTTTGATCTTGGCAAGGACAAAAGGCGTGTTGTCCTTGCCAGAGATGTTGGACGCCTCGGCCTGTTTTAGAGCCTCGGCAATGATGACATCCATCTCATCCTTGGGTATAGCGAAATCGGTAGGGACGGGGTTGGCGAAGAGAAGACCGGACGAGATTTGGAGTGCGTGTTGGGCGTCTGTATGGCATCAGAAGCAGACATCATGGAACATGGTCACAGACTTACATATAACGGCAGCCGCTTCAATCTCATCGGCAATGGTGGTGGGACTCTTGACTCCACTGTCTCTGGACCAGAAAGCGGGGAAGTCTACGTTTCCTTGCCGTCCATCGGCGAAGGTGCCTACGCCGACGCCTTCTGTCTCAAGGTACTCGATTGTTCGCGGTATGTCGAGGAAGCTCTTGCAGCCACTGGAGATGACGGTGACTGGGGTCCTCCCAAGCTCGGTCAAATCGGCAGAGATGTCCATGCTTGACTCGGCACCACGGTGGACTCCACCGAGGCCGCCTGTTCCAAAGATCTTGATTCCAGCGAGATGGGCCAGCAGCATAGTGCCGGAGATGGTGGTGCCTCCGTTGAAGGACTTATCCGTCAGTCGCATGCCACATACATAGCCGAGGTCGCGTCGCGAGAGCTTCATTGTGTTTGCCTTGCCAGCAGAAGAGGCGAGTCTGATCAGCTCCTCTGGGTCCATGCCTACACGTGCTACGCCGTCGAGGATGCCAATGGTGGCTGGGATGCCGCCATTCGTTCGGACTACGCTTTCGAGGAGGGATGCAAGGGCTACGTTTTCAGGATAGGGGAAGCCTGCATGGGTCAGCTGTCTGTGTTTGTATACATATACATATACATATATATGTGTGTGTGAATACCCACCATGCGTGTAGATTGTCGTCTCGAGCGCGACGACGGGCTTCTTCGAGTTGAGAGCTTCGCGCACCTCGTCCGAGACACGGAAGAAGCCATTGTTGGTCAAGTGACGCTTTCCGGCTGCGGTGGCTATTCTACAGCGGCTTGAGAGTATCCGCGGCCGGCCAATTGATAGTGCAAGTAGTCTCATGGTGGCGTGTAAGGTGTCAGTAGTAGTACATGGAGGGGTGAGCTCAAGCTGTCTATGCCAAGACGCGGAGGTGCCAGGGAACTCCGAAGAGAACACCTACGACGCAACACATCCGCGTAACACATCGCCGCGTAACCACCAATTGACGCAACAATTCCCCCAACATCGACCTCATACATGACTGGATAGCTTAACTGCTGTTCCAACAATGAGGTCCTCCCTCTTTACCAGCTGCATAGCAGCGCTCTCGAGCCTGGCCAGCGCCGAACTCAACCTCTCCCAGCCGCTACTATCCAAGCAGGTGCTACCCACTACCTTCACACCGCCGCAAGTCTTCAAGAATGCAAACCTGGTCCGCACCACCAACCTGGACAAGGCGTATCCGAGGGAGACCATCAACGTCATAATCGAGAACATTGACGACAAGGCGCAATCCGAATACTACCTGCCATTCGAGTCGAGCTTGCTGTCCAAGGTTGGCGGCTTCGAAGTAAGAGACAAGAAGGCGGCCGAGAAGGGCATCTTCAAGGTCGAGGTTGTGGGCTTCGACACGGAGAGTTCCGTCGAGTTCTACAAGATTCATCTGCCAGAGCCCCTCGCACCCAAGGCCCAGCAGACCATCACCATCTCCTACTCCATTCTCTCGGCTCTGAAGCCCGTCCCCGCCCAGCTCGCCCAGACAGACAAGCAGTATCTGCAGTACGACTTCAGCGCATACGCCCCCTCGGCCTATCTTACCGAGAAGCAGCGAACCAAGGTCAAGTTCCCCAACAGCGACGTGCCAGACTACACCACCCTCCCCGCCGAGCTCAACGACGAGCAGACGCCCGACCCGCAGAAGCAAGGCTCCACCTTCACCTACGGTCTCTACAACAACGTGCCTGCCGGGGCCCAGCAGCTCGTGAGCGTGCGCTACGAGTTCACCAAGCCCCTCACACACGCCACACTGCTGGAGCGCGACATCGAGGTCTCACACTGGGGCGGTAACCTGGCAGCCGAGGAGCGCTACTGGCTCGTCAACCAAGGCGCAGGCCTCAAGAACCACTTCTCGCGCGTAGAATGGCAACGCCAGTCCTACCTCAACCCACCCACCTTCGCCCTCAAGGGCCTGGCACTGCCTCTCGCCCCCGGCTCCGTCGACCCCTACTTCACCGATGACATTGGCAACGTCTCCACCTCAAAGTTCCGCCCAGGCAAGAAAGAAGCACTTCTCGAGTTGAAGCCGCGATACCCCATCTTCGGAACCTGGAAGTACAGCTTCCGTGTTGGTTGGAACGCAGACCTCTCTTCGTATCTGCGCAAGCTCTCTACCGGCGACACCTACGCCCTCAAAGTCCCTTTCCTCGAGGGTCCTCGTTCCGGCGAAGGTATCTCTTACGGTCGCCTAAACCTCCGCGTTATCCTCCCTGAAGGCGCTACCAATGTCAAGTTCTCCACCACCGTCCCCATTGTCCGCAACGAGACCAGCCTCCACAAGACCTTCATGGATACTCTGGGCCGTACCACACTGGAGCTGACGGCTATCAACCTCGTCGATGAGTTCAGGGATCGCGATCTCGTTGTCACATACGACTACCCGTGGACAGCTGGGTACAGGAAGCCCGTGGTCATCACACTGGGCATGTTTGCCGTATTTGCTGTTACATGGGTATTGGGTAGCATTGATACCAGCATTGGAAAGAAGAAGACTGCGTAGACGCAGAGCCGAGAAAGATTCAAGTGTACAAAACAAGAAGGGGGCAGAAGGTACGATATTGATAAAAGTTCCATATCGATGTATTTGACTGCTAGAACTGGGTTCATGGCGAGCGAGGAGTATGTTGATTTTTTACTGAATAACATGTAAGAAGAATGAATATGAGATTCCGATTTCCAGCAATCTAGTGCATCACACACTACTTTTCAAACTAAACATCTTTCCCTTTGCTCCCCAACCTAGTCAATACCTCATCCTCCCAACACCAAGCAAGGAATCCAATCAGATGCCTCAAAAGGGATCCTTGCACCCCTTGACACGATGAACATGCCGACAAATAACCACAACACCCTCTCCACACCCCATCCTTCTCACCTCACTCTTAACAACCTGCGCAATCCTCTCCGCAATAGCAACACTCCGATGTGTGCCCGCATGACAACACACACTCATACTCACCTCCACGTTCCCCCCACCAGACCCATACCTCGTGCTCCTTCTCTCCTCCTCTCCAAACCGCAATAGCCTCTCCACCGCCCTGTGAGCCGCTCGTCTCGCCTCGCCATCTTCCATGACAACATCCTGTATCCGTTTACTGACGCCAGAGTATTCTCTGCACAGCTCAGGAGACGGAGGACGTACGCGGCGCGCATCGATGGTATAGAGATGCGGGATTGGGGGGGAGCGGCGTGGGACTTGGGTGGAGAGGAGGTTGGCTATTGTGGATTCGGAGCGGACTAGGTCTGTGGCGTAGGTTGTTATGTACACGGTTGGGTGGGTGGGAGATGGCGGTGGTGGTGGTGGTGGGGATTTGGAGTGGAAATAGGGCTGCTGGTAGTGTTGTGGTGGCACACGTGTGTATGTTGAGTGCAATCTGGGTAGGCTGGTGTGTACAGGTGAGGTGCTGCGGCGGTATCGTTCTTGATGGTGGAGTTGGGAATCGTATTCGTAGGTTGAGGTGTAGGACTGGTGATGCTTTCTAGGCATTCTTTCCGAGGGTGAACGTTGTCGTAAGGTGGTGGATCGGGGCGGTATGTAGTATCTGCGTTCTCTCTCTCTTTCTTGGTCCCGTTCCCGTCCCCTTTCCTTTGCCCTTGCGCGTTCTCTCTCCCTCTGCCTTTCTTCCTCGGCTATCCTGATCGTCCTGCTCGAGCTGCTTTGAGCAGGCGGTAGGTCGAAATGCACGTGCCTGCTCGCCGTCTTCTTGAGGCTGCTCTTTCGAGGAGTTCTGTCCGGCTGTGGTGCTTGTACGGGTCTAACGTATCTCCAGGTCCTGGTTTGCACAGGCCTGTGGGATGTACTCGGTCGCGAGTACGATGTTTCGTAGTAGGAACTGTAGCGACGTGGTTCAGTGTATGAGTAGGGTCTGGACATGTAAGTTGTTTCGTATGATCTTGCTGCGAAGTTATGAGGATAGGGATAAGGGTAGAGGTATGTTGAAGAGCAGGGAGGAGGAGCAGAAGTGTATCGGTACATGATTGCTCCTTCTTCTTTCCATGCCTTTTGCGATAGAGAGTACGATACTTCTCTTCTACAAAATGCAAATGATTATTGTGCCATGATCAGTGGAGGAAAGATATTGGTAGTCTAGGTTAGGTACATTTGTGAAAGATTAAGAACTCTCCGCGCAGGTTCAGGGTAGCACACGATACTCATAGTATGGTGTCCCGTGCTTGTAAGCAAGTCGATAGGTAGTCATGGCTCGTGGGAGTCACAGTCGCACACAACGACATCGCGTTCCTGCTTCCCCGCATTGCCATGTGTTGAATATACATCGCGCCTATTGAGTCTTATATCTGGAAAGTGGAAGTGAAAGTTTGAGAGCAAGCCAAACGTAGTTGAGGTCTTCTTCCCTACTGACTAAATCAACCTGGCTGGAGTGAAGAACAAACTCATGACGATGCAAATGAGAGAAAGAAAAAAAAAGGATGAAGACGATAAAGAGGAAGTAGCGATTGGATGTGATGCCAAAGTAGACAGTAGAAGAAGATAAGGAACTGCCCCAGTAGATGCCTATTCGTGCAATCGTTCCTCCTTTGTATGTTGCTCTGTTACAGCATCGACATCTCGCGGACTCGTCTGCCTGTGATATTTCCAGACATTGCGAATGACTGTTGACCACCATTCCCGATCTACAAACACGACCATACGAATACGCAAGGGCTTAGATCATTTTTACACCTCTATATGAAAATCTCAGTCAAATCCGCAAAGTGCCAACGTATTGATCTGGATTGACGGCAGCTACACTCAAAGTCGTAGCGGTTGTTCGATGAAAATTTACAACTCGGCATAACGAACATTCAGTCAAGCTTTTCCATGAATACTCCGGTGGGTCATCTACTAACGCTCTCCAGCTTCGTTGCTGCACGACATTGCTAGCTGCGCCACTCAGCTTCGCTTCCATTGCAACGGTCTATCAAACGCGTGAGGATCCTGGCCAGATACTTCGCAATGCGCTCCGTGTCACTCTACTCGCTTGCGTTGGGCATCGTCGAAGTCAAAGTCCCTTAACCCTGACCTTTGAATGACTTGCTGATGATGTGCACAACGGTCGCGGCGTGCAGTGGCACTTCGGTCGTACTCTGTCGTTTGCGGTCCGGTTTCAGGCCTTCATCCTCCGTTGGGCAGCAAACTCCCATGTCGCTCTTCGCACGGCTCACCAACCGCGGCAATGACCTGGTCAGAAATCAAGCTGTAGATGTCCACAGTACGGTCTCTCCGCACAAGCGAGCAGTTGTGATTGCTTACGAGTCGATGCGCAGCATCGAGCGATCGATTACGCTCGAGAGAGGTCGCCATTCTGAGGGCCCCACAAGGACCCTGCGCTCTTTCGAACACCTTGAGAAGAACCTGATGTCTCGTTATGTGGAGAATCTTGAGCACATTCATTGTGCATGTCTGATACAGGCATACCGTGGCTTCCAAGCCCCCGAAGTTGCGGTCTGACATTTTCGGAACCGCTGAGGGGTCCGGCTTGGTGTATCGTGGAACAGCAACCCGGACTACTCCACAATAATACCTTTGGAGGTACAAAGCGACTCTTGGAGGCATGGATAAGCTCTATTGGAGCAAATGAGGCTAACAGCTGACAAGGTACAGCTACTTCTCTGATTGAGCTGGAAGTGGACTCCGTGCCGTCTCATCATGCCACATGTACTGACATGGTGCTCTCCAACACCATGCACGACAAATCTCTCGGATCTCTTGTCACAGAGAAACCGCGTGTTGTCTGAAAGGGCCGAGTTGTATCAGCCGTTCGCTTGCAAATTCGATCCGTTTTGGGGCTCGTTGCGATACGTGCCGGAACAGAGTTGTCACCGAATTGGAACCGACAGCCGCTTCTCAGCGGCTCGATAGTGCACATGCTCGTCTCGAAAGAAAGTCGAACCGAGTCGGGGAGATCATGACCGAGATTGCACGGATTGCACGGGTTGCACGGATTGCACGCTCCATGAGACGCGTACAGAAGGCGCTCAGAACATTCCAAGGTACCTCCAAATCTCTCCGGCAGTACAAGGCTCCACTGTAGGTGACTCTCGACGTTGGGGTTCCTGACCCCTCCCCCCTGCCAGGGATTCTGCAATGCACCCCAGACCCTAGCTGCTTACCGGCAATCGTGACCAGAACGGTGTTTCGGAGAATGTCTCCTAGTTGCATGCGATAAACAGCCACCGATAAGTACCGGAGCCAAGGGCCCCATCTTGCATACTCATCCTCTACGCACACCGATATCCTGCATACAAGCTGAGACAACGTTAATAATAATAGATGCATAAGGCGCATCTTGCGTTTGCAGAGGCATGTACCATTGCGGGGTATACCGTTACAATCTCGGCTACAGCTGCATTGCGGCTTTTCCTGTGGGAGGTGCCTCTAGCCGATGCGACGCCTGTCTAATCGGTGAGGGAGCATGCGTTGGATTGGCGAAGATGGAAGCCAACGGTAAGCACAGCACGATTTGTGTTACTTTTGCTGTCAACGTTTCGCGTGCGTGGGATGCGATTCGACGACCGGTGTCGTTGCTGCAGGCAGCATCTGGGGTGATGGCCCGAATGTGGACTCTGCTGTGAAAGGCGGGCTGTGAATTTGCTGACTATGACCTTTGTCATACTGCTAGTCGCAGTTTTGGAGAGTTTACCGCTCTGGGCGCCTCACTTTTTCAACTTTGGTTAATGTCGACCTCCATGGTGTGTCATACACCTTCTCTCTCGCCCAACATGGTAGTCTAGTCGTTGTCGAACGTCAGAGAAAGTCGCTATCGATTCGCAAGACGAATGCGACGTTAGCAGTGAACGAAGATCATGTTCCGGGGTCTATGAGATCTGCGGGGATGTCCTCCGCCCGTCCTTCCATAATGCTTACAGCATACGTACCTGGGCAATATCATGTGAAGAACCATGTGAACTTTATGGGAAATTTTATCGATTGGTGTTGGGGTGCAGGAAATCCTTTGCTGTGTTCGCTCACGAGCGCGAAGCGAGCGCGATTTTGCAGCCTTACTCGCGAACATATATCAGGGTTACGAAGAAGCAAACACGAAAGCACGTGCTGAACCATCGAATCGAGCTATACAGCTATCGAGTCCGGCCTAGCGTTGGGTCGGAATTGACAACCGACACCATCATAGCATCGTGATCTCCAACAATAGACATCGGATTCGCGTTCAAATGCGATATCATGTTCGCTCGGAGCTAGACCAGGTGACGAGTATGGCCCCAGGCATGATGTGATGATGTGCACCACGAACTTAAACAGGAACTTGCATTGCCGAAGGAAAGCGAGGTGTCGTAACCTTATCCCGAATGCCCAACGCCATCTTCACGCGTTCACGCGACGGAGTCCTCTCCGCAGCGTCTCAATAACGCCTTTTTCGCTAGTTTCCCAGCATTCAGCACAAAACATAGGCTCGCTGCTGCCCAACACAACGCTTCACCGTATCAAACCTTACTCCGTTCCCGTGTCGTGTTGCAGTCCACCGTAATTTCATCAGATGATTGCAAAGTCAATGGCGAGGTGGAGAAAGGTCCGACGGGCAGCCTGGAAAGCATTTGGACACTGCTCCATAGTACGAATACGCCGAAGACAGGATCGACGCTGCATTTGCGTAATGCGCGAAGGAATTAATATTGGAGACAGGCAGGTAGACGTGCAGATTTTTTGGAGAACGCAGGTCCCTGCTTCATGCAGATACGCGAGAGCAAGAAACCCAATTGCAACGAGATTATGCCGACTATTCTTACCCCAAAATGATCGACGCAGCAATGCGCGACCCATTCTAATCTTTGGAGCTCTTCGGGACAATGTGTAATCCACGTATGATTCCTGAGGCTCGGAATTATCGATCTGCGCTGTCCAAGCAAAATTGTGGGAGCATGATCGCAAAACTCGTACGAGTTGCTTCACCGTACACACCTAATTTGTAGTAGTGTGTAACCACAGGCAAGCCCCATTTCGGTGGTGTCGACGCGACGTCACGTTCCGGAGGGCTTGGTGGGCAGCATGTCAAGATACCTAGCACGTGGATAGTCATTAGCAAGAAAGCCAAGAAAGCCGTCATCGCAGTTCTTCAGAAACAGAAATCAATTTCGAGGCCAGGGTCCAGGCTATCGACAAGCGGCCTCTTCACCGGAAGCCTCCGTTACGTTTTTTTCGACGAGCCGTCGGACGACCTCGGGAGGCGGCAATTAGCGCCGGGGCAGCGCAACCACCACCAGGAACAAGTGTTGCGCTCCTGTCAAACGTGCTAGCCAACCAAAGTTTTTGATTAAACTAGAGATATGGTGCAAGATGAGCATGTTCCAAGGTTGCAGGATGCAAGACGCAGGTCGTGATTCTTTCGCGGAATTCGTACCCTGATTAGGATTACTTGGACGTTGGAGGCGTTTTAACCTGATTATGCGGGCGGGTTGTTTTGTTTTGGAGGTGGGACAGATTGAAGGGTTTGGAGATCGCTTAGTCAATTTACCGCCGCCGTCGCCGTTCTGTATCAAATTCGTTTTTGCGGTGTGGAAAAGGCACTAGCATGTCTGGAGACGGCATTGCCAGCCGGTCAGATATCCGGTGAGAATATGACAGATTTTAGTTTGCGCAGATGGAATGTAGAAACGCGTAAGGTAACGCATACGGCAGGTGGTTTGGCTTTGGTTCCAAGGTCTTGATTTTCGTTTCTTATTTTGTGATGCGCGCGAGGCGGCGCGCCTTCATGCAGAGGGTTAGCACGCGGATGCGTAGTACAGACACACAATATCCACTCACTCACACCTTTTGAATATGTGGTTGATGCAGTGAAGAGGATGCGGATTGACGCGCATTGCATTGCAGGTAGGTTGGGCATTGACTGAAGATCGTGGTTGACCACTAGTATGCAGGTGTGATGTTGCGCATATGGATGCTTTAGAGTCCGTTTGAAGTAGCAAAACTAATGATGGAGAAGGGACCAGATGATCCTGTTCAACGCGCACGTAATGGCAACTATCATAACCCTCGAAGATACCTGACCTTGCTTTTTTGCCTCTGAAGGTACATACCGGTCGGGCGAACCAGCGATCTCATGTGTCTCGGGAAGATCCAGCTGCATAATCGACAGTAAGGATTCATTCAAGATAGAGTTTACGATCTGTTCGAAACCATTCCGCGGTGTTGGAATCACTCTGATCGGTGAGGGATAATCACTATGGTGAAAATTACAAAACAATTACTGCTGTTGTTCAATGTGAAGCTGTTCGCCTCCGCGGGTGGAAAATCGGCGAACAACAGCCGCACGAGCGAAACGGCTGAGGCGCTGCACCCGTGCGGACCAATCTTTTCACTCCAGGGCTGTTACCAAGACGGGTCGAGGCGTGCGACGCCACAGTATCAGACCGAGAAAGGGCCGCTAGTCATCACACGAAACAAGGTCATCTTGCATGTGTATACGCATCCTGCGAAAAAAGCAAACGTCGAGATCCGTTGGATCAGAGCCACGGAAGGCGCTGCCGCGGACCTTTACATCGAGTCGACTGTTGCGCGAACGGTGTGTTCGAGGGTCCCGCAGCGAAAAGCAATACATATGGATAATGGGAATGCGATGTTGATCCAATACAATGTGTTTTCTGCGACCCGCGACAGGGTTGTGTATGAGTGGCTTGGACCTAGAACCTCAAGATTTCCTACCAGCGAAAGCTAGCGAAAATCGAAGGAGGTCAACTCGATTCCGACTCCACACCACCCTCCACAACGTTGCATAGTCCCCTAGTCTGATCGGTGAACGATGAAGGGAATGGGAGGGGAACAGACGGAAAAAACCCAGGGTATACCCATAACAGTGGTCGGCGAGCATCATGGAGGAAGAAACAATATAGGCGCAGTTGAGAAAACCTGTCCCCGCGATCCAAGCCTTGGATGTAACCAGGAATATGTTAATTCAGAGATACGCGAGAAGAGATCCGAGACCAGAAGGAAAGAGAGGAGGAAATAATGATTCCGAAATGCTTAGTTTCAGCGCTAGCCGCCCAATGATGATGATAAGTTAAAACTTCCGTTTCGTTGCGTGTGCGTTTGCCGCGTGCATTTGATAATGCAACTCTGTCTTCTACAATAGCTGTCCTGATCGATGGTGTGGGAATAAGAGGCAAGAAGGAAACCAAAAAGCAAATATAAATGTCCAGAAAGAAACTGACATGCAGCAGCGCAGGGGTCTACTCATGCAAGTCATCATGCACGTTCAGATCGGAATCGGGCCGGATCTGCCAGAGACAGTGGCGCATATCGGATGGCGATGGAGATCGGATGGCGGCCGCTGTGCAGGAGATACATCGTGGATACATCGTCGGATGAGAGCGCAGCATAGACGTCAGCATGGGCGTCGGCATGCAAATGCGCGCGGCCGATATTAAGTATGTCGTCATGTTGATTGTTTTATTCGAGACCCTGTTGCCTCTGGACGTTCTTGAGAATCTCAAGATCCATGCGCAGAATGGGCGAGTTTTGCGCCACGTCGCTGATGACGGCGATGGTACGTTTGAAAAGGGCGGCGAGGTTGGCCTTCGTGAGCCAGGTGTCGCTTGGTAGGAGTGGGTATAATTTGGATTTGTACACCGAGGCTAGGACGAGCATGTTGCCAAATTGTCTACGTTGAGTGTTAGCGGGCGGTGCCAAGCTTGAATTTAGGTGGTAAAGACTTACGCGTGGAGTGTACCGAAAATGTTAGTCACGATAAGCCTCTTCTTGCGCGTAGGCTGGAAGTACTGGTATTGGCTACCAGGCTCTTCGCCTACACGATCAAACGCGATGGTACTTCGGATAGCGGCGTTGATACATTGGCAAGCGATCTTGATGATCTTGTGCTGGTCTTCGCTCAAGTCCACCATTTGTACGTTCCTGTTTGACGCCGCATTTCCATAAGGTGATGGCGAGTTGTTCTGTGTTGCGCCGGTTGTTCCTGGAGGTGGGGGCGGGAACTCCAGCGTATGACTCGCGAGCTTGAGGTAGGGTCGCAACATCATGTACAGACCACCATAGTATTTGGCGCGTACACGAGCAATGTTGAGATCTGTCGAGGGGTATTCGTCGTCCGACCATGCCAATTCCGGTGTGAGCAGCTTCCTCCAGCCCTCAAGAATCTCTTTGTGAGTAAGCGCGTGGTGAGCAACTTCCTTGAAGCTCGTAGGGTCAAAACTCATGCGACCACTGGGACCGTACAGAGCATTATGCGCAACGTTGAGGACAACTCGTAGGAAAGTCTGCGTGGAGTATAGTTTCATCATCAAATCTTGTCTTGGGCCTGCACGTACTTCGACATCTTGTTGCACAAAGTTGCTGTCCTGGTCCTGAGACCAGTTTTCGTTGACGCCTTCAGGGTACATGATCTCGCTTTGATGCGCAGAGATGCCGGAGGGCGGAAGCGTACTCATCTCTGCTAGGATATCGGATTCCAGCTGCAGAGCTGTCCAGTAGACACACATGACGAGATTGAGTCTGTAGCGCTCCTTGGAACTCCAGGTATGTCTCCTGTCGCTGTTCACACGGAGTAGTTTAGTGTAGTCGGCTTTGATGAGGACCAGGGCAATCCGGCAAGCATTATTAATCCAGCTCCAACTTTCCAGTACTCGTGCATACTGACTGAGGAATAGCGCAGCCAGCAGCATAGCCTGCGCATGCGCAACAGTGTTACCGCCCTGTTGGTTTCCAAGAATATCGGTGGCGTAGGCATAGTAAGCCATACCAGGTAGCAGGTCAATGTTCTTCGGGCGGTTCTCATCGGAAGTCTCGCTGTTGACACTGTTGAAACTACCGTTAGGATGAGGAGAATTCCGAATGTAGCCCCATTCGCTGTGGACGTAAGGGTGTCGGTCATTCTGTGGCGCAGGCAAAGGGTCTTTATGCGAGCATACTTTGCCCAGAGCAAGAACGAGCAGTACAATCGCGTTGCGCAATGATCGTTCAATCTCACCCCGACCTGAAGGGAGTCCCTCAAGATTACTCTCCGACCGCTTTCGCTTCACTCCGTGAACAGGGGCAGGCGAGTGGGCGTTCATAGGCTTCGCATCAGGACTGTATTGATCACTGAAGTCATTGAACATACGTCTTAGTCTGTTCTCGTTCATGAAAGGATGGAAAATGTGCATAGTCTCCATGTACGACCGGAGTAGGTCGAACATGACATGGCGTCGAAAGTCGGGCCGGCCGTCTGCGCCAAGCCCGTTCTCCTGCCGCGGCTTGGGCGGGAAGTATTCTCGAGGGGTGCTACCCGGTGTTGTCGTTCCAGCCGGGACCTCGGAAAATGGATATCCCCATAGGCCTTCTTTGCCGGGTGCTGGTGAAGGCGCTTCTGAGTCGTTACTGCTCTCTGGGCTTCCAGGGCCTTGAGCTCCGTCGTTCAAGTCTTGGCCCTCGCCGACACCCCAGACGCGCAGCAGTCCGCGGTCTTGCTCAAGCTGCATCGGGTAGTCTGAAACTTCACGGCCGTTGTCTATTAGCCTTCTCAGGTACGGGATACCTGTATAGAAGATACTCATCTGCTGCCACTCGTCCAGCAATTTGTGCGCCGGCGTGGTGTGATCGCCCTGCAAGCCCGTTTGCTCTTTGGGGCTAGTCTCAGTAGCATGGCTGCGATCGGTCCTCACACTCTCAGCAGGAGTTGCCGGCTGTTGAGGAGGGGGCGCATACTGAGACTCTTGCTTGATAGAAGCCGATGCTTGCGCACCCAAAGGCGACATCCTGTTCGAGTGGGGAGCAATAGGTGACTCCATTTTCAGGTTGCTGTTGACTCGACCCATATGTCCTCTTCCCTGTATGGGAGTAGGCCATCTGGATGTGCCATGCTCTCTTGGGGGTGCGGAGAAAGAGGCTTCAGGCGAAGCGTGGTTCGACATCATCTCGTGGTTCCGTGATGGTGGAAGCCTACTCTCAACAGTCGATTTCCAGCCGTTGAACTGGTCCACAAACTGCGCCAGAACGTCGGAGATGCTGTTCACACTTTCTTGAAGTTGCATCATGCTTCTGTCTTGCCTACGGTGGGGGTCAGCGATGAACCAAAGGGAGGGATCGGGTAACGCACTTGGGTGGCGGGACATCCTTGTACTGGCAGTCGAAGTTGTTCTCCCGGCAGAACTGGCACGGTCGAGCTTCATCACATTTCTGCTTTCGCGAACGACAGTGGTTACAGGCCTGGGTGGCGCGCACCTGCTTTCGTCGTATCTGCTGTGCGGTGCCATAGTCGTTCATGTACGGGGTCTGCGCGTAGGGTGTGACAGGAGGAGCGTATTGCTGGGCTGGTGGTGGTGGCGGCTGTGCATGATATGGCGCTCCGTTAGGGTGTGCTCCAGGACTGATGGCGTGGTTGTATCCATTGGGTATGCTGCCATTGGGGCGATGCTCGTGGTTGATTGCCCACGGCTGGTGGTGGCCGCCATGCTCCATGGGAGTCTGACTTTGAGACTTCACGTCGACACTGATACTGACACTGGTGGACCGGGAACTCTGTGGCTCTGCTGGCGCAGTGGTCGTCTGAGGTGTGAGTGGGGGACGGTAGCTGGAAATTCGGTCCTGGGGGATCGTCACAGGAGATGCTCCAGTAACGCCATTGGGATGCTGACGAGGTGAGGGTATGTTCCGTGGGTCCGCAAGGGCACGAATATCAGATGGCGGAAGGGACGGTGAAGGAAGCGGTCCGGGATAGCCTGGGACGTGAGGAGGATACTGGTTAGATGGAACCGGTAAGCCGTGAGCACCGTAGGGCGGAGACGCCTGGACTAAAGTGGAATGAGACGGAGGTCGAGTGGGTTGGGTATGAGGCGGTGGAGGAGGGTGTGGAAATCCGTGGCCGTTATACTGCGGATGATCAAGATTGCCGGAGCCCAAACGAGCTCTCTTAGACTGGCCGGGCGCGTCAGGATCAGCCATCCTTAGATATGCCAGACGGAATCCGCTCAGGCCATGCGGCTATGTATGACAGACGACCACTGGGCAAAACGGATGGTCCCAGGACCACCAAACGGCAAAAGCCAGGAAGGTCGCGGGGGGTGGGCAGGCAGGTGGTGGAGAGGCGGCCTCGGCAGTTGCAGGGTCAGGAAAAGACCAATTCGCTGGAGTCAGCGAATAGCAGGTCAAAGATGATTTGCAGATGACAGCCCAACCCGCGTCATCGCCTGGAAGAGGGGAAGAGTTTGGAAAGCGTCGCAGGGCAAGTGCTCGGAGGCCAGAGTGGGATGCAGGACGGGAGCTTTCCTATGCCGCGTGCGCGAAGAAAGGACCTAGCCTTGGGCAAGACTCTCTTACCATGGAGCCGGAGACAACTATCCGAAGCAGGTAAGGCCCAGATGAATGAGTCGCGGACGGTCTATGCTGTCGACGTTTGCTGGCTTGGTCGGCGAAAAGTGGCGCTATTAAGACCGGGCCGTGCGAACGAAGGGGCCAGGGCGCAATTACAGAGGCGCGAAACTAAATCAGTCGCAAAAAGGAACAGCTCAAAGCGAGACACGACGGGGGGGCGGGAGACGGCACAGCACTGGGTCAGGCACGCGGGTGGTGGTGGAGGGTAGTAGGTGATTAGTAGTGGTGGTGAGGGTTATGGCTATGGTGTGCGATGGGCTATGTCGGGAGGGGAGAACCTGATACCGATGCTTGGAGAGAGATGGACGAGGATTGCAGAAGCGGCGTATTAGCGTAAAGCGAAGGATGTGCAGCACACAGGTCGCTTGTGCCATTAACCCAGTCTGCAAGACAAGGGTTTCGGCGGGGCCACCAGACGCGCTGTGTGGCCATCGACAAGGACGACATGGCACCGTTGTATCAAACAGCGCGAGCTGCCAGAGCCCGTCATGTGCCATAGGATGATGCCGTTGCAGACAGCAAACGTTGCTCCCGCCCGACGCGACCGCGCATCCATTGCTAACTATTTGGACGCCGTTTCCAACCGACGGCAACACGTCTGCATCTATCAGGAATGTTAGACCACTGCTGCAATTTGAGCGCTGGTCGTGTGTCAGTCACGGAGCTTGTTGTTTCGTGCGGCGATGCGCGGTCCTCCGCTATGCAACAGTCATCGTTGACAACCCGTGCATCTTGGAGCAGGCCCGCCATCAGCAGCTATAGTCGGATAATTTCTGCCCAATTGCTGGCCCTGAAAGATTCAGGAAGCTGATCCGAGCTCTGAGGCCGACTAGTCAAGATCCCTAGTCTGCCAGCCTCCACTTTGCAGCGGCACCGAGGTATTCGAGAAGGTTGATAGAAGTGATGCGCTGCTTGTGGCGTGCAGGCAATATCTTGCAACGCCTCGTCTTACGCCTGGTACTGTCTGCTTGCCTCGAGCACTCGGTCCCATCCTTTGTGCTGTGACGATTCATGCGCCGAGTCTTCGCGAACAGGACCTGTCACTCACAACTCTGCTGCCCAAAGATCAGCATTGCGTTTCCGAGCTGCAGATCCTGGCGAGACTCCTATAGGCAGTTTGGTGGCACATGGCGAAATAGTGTGTGTACTGCTGCCACTACCCTTTTGTCCGCCTCGTTTGCTAGGGAAATCGCGGCTGCTGCTCACTGGCAGATGCCGGAGAGGCGCCGGTCTTTAGCAAGTGACATTAATTTTACCATGTCCAAAGTCTGTCCTATAAACTAGCGCGGCCGCAACACGCGACCGCCATTATGGCGTCAGGAACATTTGCAAGCCCACATGGAGTAGAACCCCTCCATCGTGCACTTGGAGTAGATTGGTACTGTGCACGCCGCAGTGCCCTGGACACCCTTGCAAACGCGGCCATGCGCACATAACTCGGTCGTGGAGGGCCTGCCGCAAAGAAACGGTCAGCTGCCCGGCGACATCAATCCAAAACAGCAGCGTCTTTGATGCTAAGCTCTTCACAGAGATAGCTATCAAGCCAGTCAGTCAGATGACGAGCCGACTCTGCCCGGCCCTGTTCCTCACCGACGCTATGGCAAGTTGCGGTCTGCTTCAAACTAGATGACTGATGCGTGAGAGGACCTGTCCGATAGACGACTCCCCACAACCGAGATTGTCTAAGCAAAGCCGGTCTGCGAGCCTCGTGGGATTACCCTGGCTTTTCACATCCTGGCGGCTGTCGCTTTACCACGTGGAACGCATGAGGCGTCCAGTGAAAAAACGGGGAGTCCCTTGGACTACCTCTCCACGGAGCGATGGCGCAGTAACGAGTCAAACTCATGTCGAGAAGTTGCCGTTGAGTCGGTGTAGTCGCTTCATTCTGCGACACGGCATCTCAAGGCTTGCCATCGATCGGAGCAACAACATTTCTAGAAATTTCAAGCCCTAGACGGCAGGCGATGTAGCAACCGCTTGCCACATTTGGCATAAGAGCATGCAGAAGGGGCTGGAGAATCGGCAAAGCGGCGCGACACGGTGAACCGTGAGTCGCATCCATGGAACGCATTCGCCTTGTCGTCTAGTGATAGAAAGTGTTCGTGCTGACGCAGATGCATTCAACAATGACGAAAGGTATGATGTGACGTCGCAAGTGACGATATAGATGAACCTTCGTCTGGTCGCTGTCCACCAGGTGGTGTGCGCGGGTATTGCCTTGTAATTTTGCTCCTCGGAAACACGCCCTGCCGTGTCGTACCAAACGCAGAAATTTGCAACCAAGGGACACAGCTTCTAGGTCCCCATTACCAGGTGACACGGCCAGATCAGGTTCTTGTTTGTGTTTCGTAGATGCGTGTAAAGCGCAAGTGTCACACAACTGGTACATGTAAGGAAACAAGTAGGCAGGCGCGATTCCGCCAAGCCTATTTCGGATCATGACTGCTTACGCGCATCCTATCTCACACTGCAACTCCACACGAGGGTACGATTTAGTGAGTAGAGCCTATCAGCCTACAGCTTCATTTGTGTAACCCTATGCATCGTCAGGTCTTGCATACTGCACACATATACAGTACGCGAGATGCATCTGCTAGCGATCTTTCGTAACCGAGGTGCTGAGACGCCAGTGAGACAAGTTCAATCGCGCACATGTATACGTCACAATTCCATTCGCGCCTGGAGGGGCGAATGCACATCATCGACAGACACCTCCAGCATCTTCACCACAGTGCCTTCGATAGCGCAAGATCGCGTCGACCACAATCTCTTGTACCAGTAGATTCCCCCCCTAGTCTGAAGTTCCGCCGGGAAGAACATCATGATCGCCACCCTGATCTTTAGCGTCATCGCGAGCTTCGCCATCTATCAGATAACCTGGAGATATCGTAGTCTACAGCAAAATGTCGCGCTCGCAAAGAGCTCGGGATTACCTGTGATTGTAGCGCCATGGCACATGTTCAGTATCTTCTGGCTGTCAACTTTCAAGTTATGGACGCCATTGCTGCAGAGATTTGTGCCAGAACCACTAAGAGGCATGTGGATGGAGTAAGTATGTCCAACTTGATCATAGTTGAGATGTTAATTTGATCCTGCAGCATCCTGCATCCGGAATGGGGTTATATGAGCGGTCATGAGCCCTTCAAAAAGATGGGGATGGACGTGTTCATTGTGGCTTCTCCTACCAGAAATACTGTCTACGTGGCCGATGCGGAGGCCGTCAACCAGATTACCAGCCGCCGCAATGATTTTCCCAAGCCTCTTGAGATGTACGGGTCACTGGACATTTACGGAAAGAATCTTGTGTCTACTGAGGGGTCAGATTGGCGTGCACACCGTAAACTTGTGGCACCGAGCTTCGGTGACAAGAACAATCAACTCGTGTTCAATGAGACTATTCACCACGCAACGTCGATGCTCGATCTGTGGGCTGGGCCTGATGGTAAAGGAAACCTGACCGTGGCTGACCCTTCTGTCGCCGCAATGAACTTTGCTCTCTATGTTATTAGTGGTGCAGGTTTCGACGTACGCGTAGTGTGGCCGCACGAAGAGGGCAAGAAACCAAAGACTAAGAAGGGTGGAGAAGACTCGATCTTCGTAGGATCCGAAGCACCTCCAGGCCACACCATGAACTATAGGGAAGCTCTTAGCGAACTGCTCCACAACATCATGTGGACTCAGATTATGCCTATCAAGTGGCTTTGTAAGTCACCTCCCTGTCAGTTTCTGACTGCATTGAATTGAGAACGTTGTTCTAACGTGATCGGACAGCGCGATCACCAGTCAAAGTCCATCGTACAGTCGGAGAGGCTGTAGGCGAATGGGGAAAGTACATGAACGAGATTTACGAAAAGAAGAAGACCCAGGTTGAATCCGGCGATGATACAAAAGAAGGCATGGATCTCTTTGATGCTCTGATTCGAGGAAGCGGCATTACCAAGGAGGAGGGCTCGACGATTACGAAGAGCGATTTGCTGGGCAACGCTTTCGTAGTAATGCTGGCTGGTCACGAAACGACAGCCAACACACTACATTTCTCGATGATATTCCTCGCAATGAACTGGGCGTCCCAGAAGCGGCTACAGGAAGACATCGACAAGATATTTGCGGGTAAGCCGATGGACGAATGGAAATTTGAGGAGCATTTCCAACCCCTTTTCGGTGGTATGGCGGCAGCTGTCATGAACGAGACATTACGCATTCTACAACCCATCGTCAACATCCCAAAGTCTACTGCGCCGGGTCAACCCCGGCCATTAAATGTTGGAGGCCAACAATACATGATACCTGGAGATACACATATCTTCCTTAGTGCGGCTATCCACCGCAATCCTAAATACTGGCCAGCACCATCTGATGGATCGAATAAGAACGGGATCCCGGACGTAGACTGTTTCCGACCTGAACGCTGGCTCGTCGACACTAAGCCTGACAACGACTTTGTCGACATCAATTACGATGATGAAGATTTACGTGGACCATCAGGAGAAGACACTTCAGCTCAACTCTTCAAGCCCGTCAAAGGTTCATACATCCCCTTCAGCGATGGCTTTCGATCATGCATTGGCCGACGTTTCGCTCAAGTTGAGATTCTTGCCGTGCTGGCTGCGATCTTCTCGCAGTATAGCGTTGAGCTTGCAGTAGATGACTTCGCTAGTGACGAAGAAGTAGAGAAGATGCCAAAAGGAGGCAAGGAGAGGAGAGAGCTATACCGAAAGGCTGAGGATAGAGCCAATGACTTCCTCAAGAACAAAGTGGCGAGCATTGTCACGCTACAGTTGAGGGGCGTGTCTATACCCATCAGGTTGATGAAGAGAGGAGAGGAAAGGTTCGCCTTCGACTAGATGGACACTGTATATTATGCGTTGAGCCTTGCATGTACATAAGGGATGAATTGTATGGTTAGATGTGCCTGTAGTAGAAGCTACCCCGCATACGTCACTGCCTCGAAGCTACCCCACTGAGAGCCGCTACATCCGACATAAGTCCGTTACGATTATCAAGAAATTCTGTTTGTAAGGACAGTTCATACATATATCGAAGTCTTCGTCCTCAAATACGCAAAAGTAACCCGGTACCACCAATTCTGCATATATCACAATGTCACCTCCAATCTTCCCGCCCGAGGAACTACGACAAATCGTCCAGGAAGTAGCCACTCTACTCAAAGAGCGCAAAGAAACAGTCTCAGTAGCCGAAACAGTGAAGTCTCTCCATTCTTCAAAAGCCAAGCATCCTTACTGACGCGTACGCACAAAGGCAGCAGGCGGTCTAATTTCTGCAGCACTCCTTTCCTTTCCTGGTGCATCGAGCTATTACCGCGGAGGCCTTACCCTCTATACACTCGAATCACGCATCGCCTACTGCGGCTGGACCCAGGACACCATCAAGTCTTACAGCGGCCCAACCCCCACCATCGTCTCCGGCCTCGCCGAGCACACTCGGAAGACACTAGGCAGTACGTATACTGTCAGCGAGAGCGGAACGGCTGGACCGACGGGAGGCACAACCAAGAACAGGACGCCTGGTTATGTGGCGCTTGCTGTGGCACGGGAGACAGGCGAGACTGTGACGAAGGAAGTGGAAACGGGCAGTAGTGAGCGCGAAGGTAATATGGTGGCATTTGCCGTGGAAGGGTTGAAGTTGCTACGCGATGTTCTCCAAGGGGGTAGTGAAGGCAAATTGTGAATCATGCAACGAGCTCTTGCATCGATTGACCGCTAGAGGGAGTAAGTGATGCGAAATTCCAGAATACCGAGTATCTGGGTTTAAAGTGTTTCGTTGAGCTTACCTCAGTCTTAATAGGAAAGGAAGGAAGATATAATTCTTATTGGTCTCATCCAATACTCGATACCCGAACTTCCAGTCCAGATCGTGCACGCGTAGCCTTTTGACCATGTCTCCTTCCAGGAAGATCTTGCGATTTACCACTATTCCCGCCATGGACATCGTCCACTTCGCTTTTACCCAACAATGCACATCTTGTTAGATTAATGGGCGGGCGTTAGGAATATCGATATGATATGACGATCCTTCAAAGCACCCGGCAACTCGGTATCACGTCGACCACACCGCGTGTCGCCAGCTCCGAGCAAGGGATATCACCCGCTGCACATCAGGATTCGCTTACCCATAACTCATACTGCCATGTATACATCTTGTAATATTCTATTGGCGAGATAGCCGCCCAGATCCTGCCCAGTCCCTTATGCACGGGTGGGGCGTAAGTAGGATTTGCGGCGTGGTTGACTTCCCGGCCCACTTCGTAGACGTTGCCAAGTCCGTCTTCTCCTTGCATAGTAAGCGAAGAGCTCGTTATACCCGTGCCGCTACGATCCAGGCCGTAGGAAGAAGGAGAGTCTGTTACTTGCTTCTATGCAGGGTTGTAGAAGCAGATTGTGGAAGGTTGGCGTAGGATCAGACATGCGACCGGGGATCTGGGCGCCACGTGTGTGATGGTATGCAGTCCTATCTGGATGCAGGAGCTACAGGATTCAAGACGGAAAAGACGATTATGGGCAGATTTGGAAATCAGTCTGGTGCAGTAAACTGAATACTAGGATAGGCGAGCACGCGGCGTAAGGGTTGATGTGGCGCAGTTGTTCGGAAGGGTGACGTACCCGTGGACGTATCGAAGGGTTGAGAAAGATCAGGTGGTCTTCAGACTTCAGTTTGAGGCCTTTGCTAACGCTCATTCCAAACTGTATCAAAGGACTTACTCGACGCTGGCAGACATGTACGCGATTTTCCATTTTGGTGCAGACGTCAAGTCTGAGAACTTGTGCATTTCGAATTCACAATAACCAATTTCTCGTTCTATCTGTGACATGAAACCACGTAGTTACATACATATTGCATCAAAAATGGGCCTCAGGATTGAAGTACATTGACTTTCATCACATCATCAGCATCTGAATATCTTCACATAATGCTCGTGTGCATGGAAGAGTTGCTTACCCGGAGTTCTATAGCCGGTCTTTCTTCTATGAGAATCATCTTCCAGGTTTTCAGTATATCTATATATGCAAATGTATCTGCTTCAGCCTGTCATTTACCCACCTCCGCAAATGCAAATACCTTTGCAAGCAGGCCTATTCCCCGCACCTTTACCAACTATACTACCGCCCCAGCAGCATCTTCTGCAGGAGCAACTACTGCTTCCTCCACGACCTCTTCTGCAACCACAAGTTCCGTTAGTCCAGAAAACTCTATATGTGACCACCTACTCTTCTGAAGTCCTCGAACGGCAACCAGGCGCTGAAGCGCAACTATTACAACATGTACCACCTGTACCAGCCCTCTTTACAATATACTGTCAGACGTGGCGTGCACCACCACGAAAAATGTGTGAGATGTACTCTGGAGTGAGCCAGCAAGTACAGCAGTTTATGTTGGGGAGTCGAACGGCCGTACGAGAGATGTGAGCACCACATGTACATGCCTTAACTATTTTGAAGAAGTCAGGCAAGACATAAGGTGCTAATTTGTAATATTCTAGTAAAAAAGCACTGGCTTCTATTGTCAACCATTTCAACGCTGGTCATCAGGTTGCCTCGATACAGACTACGTGTCATGCGGGTACACATAGAAGTGTCGGTACAGCGGAGATTGTTGCCAAAGAGATGAGGCGGGTGGGTGTGAATGTTGTGATTAAGCATTTACATCGGAGAAGGAGACCTGGTGATCCTTGGTAGGTTGGAGATAGGCAGGCGGATAGACATGTGTTCTTATAACAAAGAGTTTCGACAATGATACATGGAGTAATTCATTGTGGTGTTAATACTATCCGAAAATTCTTGGAGGGTTTCTCCATGCGCGCTTTTCGTGTTGATTCTAGACTGGAAATCAACCGTTTCAAATCCCCATCGTATGTTTGGATATATGTTTGGTAAGAAGACACTCAGGCCATGATACGATATGACGAATATTTTGCAAAAGAGGTGGGAGGTACTGTTATAGTAGAATAGGAGTCATCGAGAGGTGGGAGTTATATACCCAACGGTCAACTATACAGCCGTAGGTACTACGTTCGCACAGAAAGCCGAGCCAGCCAGAAACCATGACAGCCAGGTCGGATGTTTTGTGTTTGTGAATGCGTTGAGGGCTTTCATACTCCTATCTCATGGCCAATCTGAGTATCGATTTTGAACCCCAAGACGAACATGAGCGGTACAGGCATAACGTTTCTTAAACTTCGAAAGCGAACATTGCGCATAGATTCTCCATTTTTGAGGTGATGTCTGGAGCAGAAAGAAGTGTCGTGTTGATAAAGTTGTTCGAAAAAGCCAGAGAAATTTCATGGCATGAGTTTATCCATGTTTTTGGAGACAAAGAAGCCGCGCAGAGAAACGGCCCCATGGGGTCTCATACTTTCGTTTTTGGGTATGATGGAAGGAGAAAGAGTAGAAGTGCGCTCCATGTGTATATCTCGGTACATTTGAGAAGAAGAGAAGAGCAAAACACCCCATAGCAGCGGAGTGTTTTTTTTGTAGAACTCAAGGAGAGTGGAGGTAATGAAGGAAGAAGAGAGCAGCGGAAAGAAGGGTTTATATACTCTCCTTTCTCGCTGCTCTTTTCGTGGAGCCTAGCACGAGGCAGCCGAATACCATGGCAACGAAGTCGAATGGTTTGAATTTGCGAATGTATCAAAGGCCTTGCACTCCCATATCATGATCCATTTCAGTGCTGGTTTTGGTATCACATTTTCTAACCCAAGAAGTTGGTGAGGGAGCACTTGGCTTAAAGTTACCTTGATAGTTACATGTAGTAAGGGTCATAGGCAGATTATCGCGATAGTCATTGATTCTCTGCTTCAAGAAACATGCCTTTCAGCAAAAGCCTGTCCTCTTCGCCATCTCACATCCCTCCCCCAGGCACACATACACTCAGCGATATCAAAGTCTTTTCACAGGTAAAAAGCGATAATCATTCACTAACCCCTTTCTTCCTCTGCTTCCCCACCCCTCGCTTCGTCATCATGCTGCCATTCATACACACATCCCCGCCCGCCAATCGGCTAAAAAGCAGAGTACCGTCCCGCCACCCCACCAACCAACCAACCAAACCATCTCAAGGCCGTGAGAAAGAAAAGAAGGCCAATCGTTCGACTACCCAGCCGTCCAATTCCAAGTCCATCACCCAACCCAGCATGATAACAATAAAGCTTACAGCTACAGTT